>NC_048576.1:99354812-99424812 GCF_013265735.2 Oncorhynchus mykiss
AACACTTCGTCTCTCTCACAGGGCCGAGAACAACTCTCTATTCAAACAGTCCAGGTAAATAACATCAAGAACACATTATAATTCAAGGATTCACACGACCAGATGTATCTGTTACATTCAGATATAACCATGGTAACTCTTTATACACCCATTTACATACTGGATATAAACTAATGATTAGCAGTCTTTAAAGACAAGACAAGCCCTATATGAAGTAGACCTGGGTGTTACTGAGACGAGAGCCCCATCTCTACAGCCCTGCCCTGCCCTGCCACCTCTGACCTGTTCACAAACCACTTACAGACGAGACCATGACCCGTAGGCATGTTTCCAGACAGGGAGATAATTTTTAGACAGGTTTGTCTGAAGTCCAGGTTGAGGTCACTGAGGAGGGGGTGAGGGGAGGGTGAGGGTGGGGGGTTGAAGAGGCGTTGAGGAGGGGTCAGAGGTTACCCAGCCACAGGCTCAGGGGCTTAGGAACAGCTGGAGAGGAGGATGACATCAGAGTAGCCGACCGAAGGAATGACCGACCTCACCCCCCTCGTTCCCAGAGCAACGAGTAGGGAGCAGGGCCTTTAATGAGAGGACTGAGGCTGCCACCATAGCACCAGAGAACCTCTGGGATACGGTGCACCACAGGCTCCAAACCCTGACCCTGGGATGTGTCCCAAATGCCTCCCTATTCCCTTTATACTGCACTACTTTTGACTAGGCACTTAGGGGATAGGGTGCCATTTGCAAGGCAGCTCCAGTTGTTGCAGCTAGGTTCTCTCTCTCTCTCTCTCTCTCTCTCTCTTGCTCTCTGGTATCCTTCTCTCTCTCTCTGGTCTCCTTCTCTCTCTCTCTCTGGTATCCTTCTCTCTCTCTCTGGTCTCATTCTCTCTCTCTCTCTGGTCTCCTTCTCTCTCTCTCTGGTCTCCTTCTCTCTCTCTCTGGTCTCCTTCTCTCTCTCTCTGGTCTCCTCTCTCTCTCTGGTCTCCTTCTCTCTCTCTCTCTGGTCTCATTCTCTCTCTCTCTCTGGTCTCCTCTCTCTCTTTCTGGTCTCCTTCTCTCTCTCTGGTCTCCTCCTCTCTCGCTGGTCTCCTTCTCTCTCTCTCTCTGGTCTCCTTCTCTCTCTCTCTGGTCTCCTTCTCTCTCTCTCTGGTATCCTTCTCTCTCTCTGGTCTCCTTCTCTCTCTTTCTGGTCTCCTCTCTCTCTGGTCTCCTTCTCTCTCTCTCTCTCTGGTCTCCTCCTCTCTCGCTGGTCTCCTTCTCTCTCTCTCTGGTATCCTTCTCTCTCTCTCTGGTCTCCTCTCCCGCTCTCTCTCTGGTCTCCTCCTCTCTCTCTCTCTGGTCTCCCCTCTCTCTCTCTGGTCTCCTCCTCTCTGTCTCTGGTCTCCTTCTCTCTCTCTGGTCTCCTTCTCTCTCTCTCTGATCTCCTTCTCTCTCTCTCTGGTCTCCTTCTCTCTCTCTCTCTGGTCTCCTTCTCTCTCTCTCTGGTCTCCTTCTCTCTCTCTCTGGTCTCCTTCTCTCTCTCTATGATCTCCTTCTCTTGCTCTCTGGTCTCCTTCTCTCTCTCTCTGGTCTCCTTCTCTCTCTCTCTGGTCTACTTCTCTCTCTCTCTGGTCGGGGCTCAGATGTCAGACATGAAACGTTGCCACAGGAATGGCCTGGCATGATCTGAGTGGGAGTCAGCTTTCTCTACCCAGCCAAACACACGCTGTACTGATCCCATCACAGCCACTTCACAGAGAGGGAATGGAGGGATGGGAAGAGCGCTGGAGGGAAGGAGAGGGGGAGATGGTGTCCCCAGCTACACCATCTGGTCCCAGATGCATTCTCCTCTAATGGAGGGCAGCTCAGCAATACCACCCTTCTCTGATCACAACCACTACAGAAGAACGTGGAAGAGAGGGGAGACAGGACGCATAGATGAAGGGAAGAGGAATGAAAGACAAGAGGAGAGTGGGAGAAATATAGATGTAGGAAAGATATATATAGAGAGAGGAGGCAGAGAAAAGGAGAAATATAGATGTAGGAAAGATATATAGAGAGAGAGGAGGCAGAGAAAAGGAGAAATATAGATGTAGGAAAGATATATAGAGAGAGAGGAGGCAGAGAAAAGGAGAAATATAGATGTAGGAAAGATATATATATATATAGAGAGAGGAGGCAGAGAAAGGGGAGAAATATAGATGTAGGAAAGATATATAGAGAGAGAGGAGGCAGAGAAAATAGAGAAATATAGATGTAGGAAAGATATATAGAGAGAGAGGAGGCAGAGAAAAGGAGAAATATAGATGTAGGAAAGATATATATAGAGAGAGGAGACAGAGAGAAGGAGAAATATAGATGTAGGAAAGATATATAGAGAGAGAGGAGGTAGAGAAAAGGAGAAATATAGATGTGGGAAAGATATATAGAGAGAGAGGAGGCAGAGAAAAGGAGAAATATAGATGTAGGAAAGATATATAGAGAGAGAGGAGACAGAGAAAAGGGAGAAATATAGATGTAGGAAAGATATATATAGAGAGAGGAGGCAGAGAAAAGGGAGAAATATAGATGTAGGAAAGATATATAGAGAGAGAGGAGGTAGAGAAAAGGAGAAATATAGATGTAGGAAAGATATATAGAGAGAGAGGAGACAGTGGGAGAAATATAGATGTAGGAAAGATATATAGAGAAAGAGGAGACAGAGAAAATGAGAAATATAGATGTAGGAATGATACATAGAGAGAGAGGAGACAGTGGGAGAAATATAGATGTAGGAAAGGATATATAGAGAGAGGAGGCAGAGAAAAGGGAGAAATATAGATGTAGGAAAGATATAGAGAGAGAGAGGAGGTAGAGAAAAGGAGAAATATAGATGTAGGAAAGATATATAGAGAGAGAGGAGACAGTGGGAGAAATATAGATGTAGGAAAGATATATAGAGAGAGAGGAGACAGAGAAAAGGGAGAAATATAGATGTAGGAAAGATATATAGAGAGAGAGGAGACAGTGGGAGAAATATAGATGTAGGAAAGATATATAGAGAGAGAGGAGACAGAGAAAATGAGAAATATAGATGTAGGAAAGATATATAGAGAGAGAGGAGACAGTGGGAGAAATATAGATGTAGGAAAGATATATAGAGAGAGAGGAGACAGAGAAAAGGGAGAAATATAGATGTAGGAAAGATATATAGAGAGAGAGGAGACAGTGGCAGAAATATAGATGTAGAAAAGATATATAGAGAGAGAGGAGACAGAGAAAAGGGAGAAATATAGATGTAGGAAATATATATAGAGAGAGAGGAGGCAGAGAAAAGGGAGAAATATAGATGTAGGAAAGATATATAGAGAGAGAGGAGGTAGAGAAAAGAGAGAAATATAGATGTAGGAAAGATATATAGAGAGAGAGGAGGTAGAGAAAAGGAGAAATATAGATGTAGGAAAGATATATAGAGAGAGAGGAGGTAGAGAAAAGGAGAAATATAGATGTAGGAAAGATATATAGAGAGAGAGGACGCAGAGAAAAGAGAGAAATATAGATGTAGGAAAGATATATAGAGAGAGAGGAGGTAGAGAAAAGGAGAAATATAGATGTAGGAAATATATATAGAGAGAGAGGACGCAGAGAAAGGGGAGAAAGTGTGAGGAATAAAGTTCCTTCTCTCAACATCTGGTGTGAGAAACATTCCAGAGAGATGGAGACAGCAACTCAATCCCAGCAGAGCAGGTCTGACAGAGACAACTGGAAAGAAGTGGAGAAAAACAGACAGGGAGAGGAAGAGGAAGAGAGAGAGAGAGAGAGACAGAGACAGAGACAGAGATAGAGAGAGGCAGACAGAGAGAGACAGAGAGAGAGGGAGAGAGAGACAGAGAGCGAGAGAGAGGGAGAGAGAGAGAGAGAGACAGAGAGAGAGAGAGAGAGAGACAGAGAGAGAGAGAGACAGAGACAGAAAGAGAGACAGAGATAGAGAGAGGCAGACAGACAGAGAGAGAGCGAGAGAGACAGAGATAGAGAGACAGAGAAAGAGGGAGAGAGAGAGACAGAGAGCGAGAGAGAGGGAGAGAGAGAGCGAGAGAGAGGGAGAGAGAGAGAGGCACACAGACAGAGAGAGAGAGAGAAGAGAGAGAAAGAGCGAGAGACACAGAGAGAGAGAGAGAAGAGAGAGAGGGAGAGATAGAGAGTGAGAAAAAGAGAGAGAGAGAGAGAGAGAGAAAACAGAGCCAAACAAGTGCAATCAGATCACCAAGCCCTCTAGACCCTGCTGCCGAGTCGACGACAAGACTCTGCCCCTCCCTCCCTCTCCCCCTGGGCTAGGGACCTGTCGCCACATTACACCACAAGCTCATACCACAGAAGTACAAAGCGCAGGAAACCAAGCCGGTCATAACAACCCTGAGCATTAGACTACTATATTAGAACCTGGACCCAGCAGCACGACATTAAGACCAACCTGAGCCAACTACACTATCTACAACCATTAGACCACTGTGTTAGATCCCCTACATTAAGACCAACTACACTATCTACAACCATTAGACCACTGTGTTAGATCCTCTACATTAAGACCAACTACACTATCTACAACCATTAGACCACTGTGTTAGATCCCCGACATTAAGACCAACTACACTATCTACAACAATTAGACCACTGTGTTAGATCCTCTACATTAAGATCAACTACACTATCTACAACCATTAGACCACTGTGTTAGATCCTCTACATTAAGACCAACCTGAGCCAACTACACTATCTACAACCATTAGACCACTGTGTTAGATCCTCTACATTAAGACCAACCTGAGCCAACTACACTATCTACAACCATTAGACCACTGTGTTAGATCCTCTACATTAAGACCAACCTGAGCCAACTACACTAGCTACAACCATTAGACCACTGTGTTAGATCCCCTACATTAAGACCAACCTGAGCCAACTACACTATCTACAACCATTAGACCACTGTGTTAGATCCCCTACATTAAGACCAACTACACTATCTACAACCATTAGACCACTATGTTAGATCCCCTACATTAAGACCAACCTGAGCCAACTACACTATCTACAACCATTAGACCACTGTGTTAGATCCTCTACATTAACACCATCCTGAGCCAACTACGCTATCTACAACCATTAGACCACTGTGTTAGATCCCATACATTAAGACCAACTACACTATCTACAACCATTAGACCACTATGTTAGATCCCCGACATTAAGACCAACCTGAGCCAACTACACTACAGTGCCTTGCGAAAGTATTCGGCCCCCTTGAACTTTGCGACCTTTTGCCACATTTCAGGCTTCAAACATAAAGATATAAAACTGTTTTTTTTTTTGTGAAGAATCAACAACAAGTGGGACACAATCATGAAGTGGAACGACATTTATTGGATATTTCAAACTTTTTTAACAAATCAAAAACTGAAAAATTGGGCGTGCAAAATTATTCAGCCCCTTTACTTTCAGTGCAGCAAACTCTCTCCAGAAGTTCAGTGAGGATCTCTGAATGATCCAATGTTGACCTAAATGACTAATGATGATAAATACAATCCACCTGTGTGTAATCAAGTCTCCGTATAAATGCACCTGCACTGTGATAGTCTCAGAGGTCCGTTAAAAGCGCAGAGAGCATCATGAAGAACAAGGAACACACCAGGCAGGTCCGAGATACTGTTGTGAAGAAGTTTAAAGCCGGATTTGGATACAAAAAGATTTCCCAAGCTTTAAACATCCCAAGGAGCACTGTGCAAGCGATAATATTGAAATGGAAGGAGTATCAGACCACTGCAAATCTACCAAGACCTGGCCGTCCCTCTAAACTTTCAGCTCATACAAAGAGAAGACTGATCAGAGATGCATCCAAGAGGCCCATGATCACTCTGGATGAACTGCAGAGATCTACAGCTGAGGTGGGAGACTCTGTCCATAGGACAATAAGCAGTCGTATATTGCACAAATCTGGCCTTTATGGAAGAGTGGCAAGAAGAAAGCCATTTCTTAAAAGATATCCATAAAAAGTGTCGTTTAAAGTTTGCCACAAGCCACCTGGGAGACACACCAAACATGTGGAAGAAGGTGCTCTGGTCAGATGAAACCAAAATTGAACTTTTTGGCAACAATGCAAAACGTTATGTTTGGCGTAGAAGCAACACAGCCCATCACCCTGAACACACCATCCCCACTGTCAAACATGGTGGTGGCAGCATCATGGTTTGGGCCTGCTTTTCTTCAGCAGGGACAGGGAAGATGGTTAAAATTGATGGGAAGATGGATGGAGCCAAATACAGGACCATTCTGGAAGAAAACCTGATGGAGTCTGCAAAAGACCTGAGACTGGGACGGAGATTTGTCTTCCAACAAGACAATGATCCAAAACATAAAGCAAAATCTACAATGGAATGGTTAAAAAATAAACATATCCAGGTGTTAGAATGGCCAAGTCAAAGTCCAGACCTGAATCCAATCGAGAATCTGTGGAAAGAACTGAAAACTGCTGTTCACAAATGCTCTCCATCCAACCTCACTGAGCACGAGCTGTTTTGCAAGGAGGAATGGGAAAAAATGTCAGTCTCTCGATGTGCAAAACTGATAGAGACATGCCCCAAGCGACTTACAGCTGTAATCGCAGCAAAAGGTGGCGCTACAAAGTATTAACTTAAGGGGGCCGAATAACTTTGCACGCCCAATTTTTCAGTTTTTGATTTGTTAAAAAAGTTTTAAATATCCAATAAATGTCGTTCCACTTCATGATTGTGTCCCACTTGTTGTTGATTCTTCACAAAAAAATACAGTTTTATATCTTTATGTTTGAAGCCTGAAATGTGGCAAAAGGTCGCAAAGTTCAAGGGGGCCGAATACTTTCGCAAGGCACTGTATCTACAACCATTAGACCACTGTGTTAGATCCCCTACATTAGGTCCTGACTGTTTATCAGTCTCTATCTGCCCGTTGTGCCAGCTGACTATGCAGGATATGAACATGTGAGCCCAGAAAGCAGTAGAAACAGATGTGAGGTAGATAGAAGTCATATGACTCCTCAGTGTGGAAGAAACGACCAGTCTCTCTGGTCTGGACCTCCTCCCAGCCAGGAGTCATGCAGGGTTGGCAGGTACACAGCATGATGAAAACACGCCTCTGTTTTGACAGAGAGGCCCTCTCCGTTTGGCTGTAGCCCTCTGTACAGACAGACCAGGGTACTGTAAGGGAAGGCAGTGGTTCGCTATGAAACCCTGCCCCCAAGTCAACTCACAGTCCCACGATACACCGGCTTCGTAACACTAACTTGTGGGAAGGGAACTGCCAAACGTCAACATAGAATTGTCAGCGTAACGTAATATTACAAAACACAACACTGAGACTCAGACTTCAGTGGAAAGACAAATAAACCGAAGATTGAATATCAAAAATAGTTTATCTTGTAAATACAGATCTACAAAACGGAGATGTTTTCTCCAGCAGATGGCTGCATTCAGTACAGAACTACATCGTGACTACAGACACTAAGACAAACGGAGATGTTTTCTCCAGCAGATGGCTGCATTCAGTACAGAACTACATCGTGACTACAGACACTAAGACAAACGGAGATGTTTTCTCCAGCAGATGGCTGCATTCAGTACAGAACTACATCGTGACTACAGACACTAAGACAAACGGAGATGTTTTCTCCAGCAGATGGCTGCATTCAGTACAGAACTACGTCGTGACTACAGACACTAAGACAAACGGAGATGTTTTCTCCAGCAGATGGCTGCATTCAGTACAGAACTACATCCTGACTACAGACACTAAGACAAACGGAGATGTTTTCTACAGCAGATGGTTGCATTCAGTACAGAACTACATCGTGACTACAGACACTAAGACAAACGGAGATGTTTTCTCCAGCAGATGGCTGCATTCAGTACAGAACTACATCGTGACTACAGACACTAAGACAAACGGAGATGTTTTCTCCAGCAGATGGCTGCATTCAGTACAGAACTACATCGTGACTACAGACACTAAGACAAACTGATATGTTTTCTCCAGCAGATGGCTGCATTCAGTACAGAACTACATCGTGACTACAGACACTAAGACAAACGGAGATGTTTTCTCCAGCAGATGGCTGCATTCAGTACAGAACTACGTCGTGATTACAGACACTAAGACAAACTGAGATGTTTTCTCCAGCAGATGGCTGCATTCAGTACAGAACTACATCGTGACTACAGACACTAAGACAAACTGAGATGTTTTCTCCAGCAGATGACTGCATTCAGTACAGAACTACATCGTGACTACAGACACTAAGACAAACGGAGATGTTTTCTCCAGCAGATGGCTGCATTCAGTACAGAACTACATCGTGACTACAGACACTAAGACAAACGGAGATGTTTTCTCCAGCAGATGGCTGCATTCAGTACAGAACTACATCGTGACTACAGACACTAAGACAAACGGATATGTTTTCTCCAGCAGATGGCTGCATTCAGTACATAACTACATCGTGACTACAGACACTAAGACAAACGGAGATGTTTTCTCCAGCAGATGGCTGCATTCAGTACAGAACTACATCGTGACTACAGACACTAAGACAAACGGAGATGTTTTCTCCAGCAGATGGCTGCATTCAGTACAGAACTACATCGTGACTACAGACACTAAGACAAACAGATATGTTTTCTCCAGCAGATGGCTGCATTCAGTACAGAACTACATCGTGACTACAGACACTAAGACAAACGGAGATGTTTTCTCCAGCAGATGGCTGCATTCAGTACAGAACTACATCGTGACTACAGACACTAAGACAAACGGAGATGTTTTCTCCAGCAGATGGCTGCATTCAGTACAGAACTACATCGTGACTACAGACACTAAGACAAACGGAGATGTTTTCTCCAGCAGATGGCTGCATTCAGTACAGAACTACATCGTGACTACAGACACTAAGACAAACGGATATGTTTTCTCCAGCAGATGGCTGCATTCAGTACATAACTACATCGTGACTACAGACACTAATACAAACGGAGATGTTTTCTCCAGCAGATGGCTGCATTCAGTACAGAACTACATCGTGACTACAGACACTAAGACAAACAGATATGTTTTCTCCAGCAGATGGCTGCATTCAGTACAGAACTACATCGTGACTACAGACACTAAGACAAATGGAGATGTTTTCTCCAGCAGATGGCTGCATTCAGTACATAACTACATCGTGACTACAGACACTAAGACAAACGGAGATGTTTTCTCCAGCAGATGGCTGCATTCAGTACAGAACTACATCGTGACTACAGACACTAAGACAAACGGAGATGTTTTCTCCAGCAGATGGCTGCATTCAGTACAGAACTACATCGTGACTACAGACACTAAGACAAACAGATATGTTTTCTCCAGCAGATGGCTGCATTCAGTACAGAACTACATCGTGACTACAGACACTAAGACAAATGGAGATGTTTTCTCCAGCAGATGGCTGCATTCAGTACAGAACTACATCGTGACTACAGACACTAAGACAAACGGAGATGTTTTCTCCAGCAGATGGCTGCATTCAGTACAGAACTACATCGTGACTACAGACACTAAGACAAACGGAGATGTTTTCTCCAGCAGATGGCTGCATTCAGTACAGAACTACATCGTGACTACAGACACTAAGACAAACAAAACCACTTCCTAGTCAGTCAATTAACAAACTGTCAGCTGAATGGCCAGTTGACTCTCTCTGACCTACCCGCGTCTGGATAATTCAACTGGAATAGTCAGGATATGGTGCACGCCTAATGTCATTGATTTTAAAAAACTTTAAAGGGATAGGTCACCAAAATGACAACATTAGTTAGATGGTTCCTTTCCTTGAATGTAGTCTCTGGGCCAACCAGGAGAGTCTGTGATCCACTGTCTGGGCCAACCAGGAGAGTCTGTGATCCACTGTCTGGGCCAACCAGGAGAGTCTGTGATCCACTGTCTGGGCCAACCAGGAGAGTCTGTGATCCACTGTTAGAATTTGTTGACTTTGCCACTGTCATCAACTTTAGCATTAAAGGGGAAGTACAGGATTTTAGACCTTAATGCTAGCTGGTCCCTCAGTCTGAAAGTAGTCTGTGGACCAGGAGAAACTATCATCCATGGTTCAGTTGTCTGTCGTCAGCCACTACAAATTTCAGTTAACTTTAGCCAAAGAGTTTCTACACCCAGAGGAGAAACATCGCAAGACTTGTGAAACAGACCAAACAGACCAGGGTTGGGGTTCCAGAAGTCAATGCGAAGTTCATTTTCACAACCAAGACTGGAGACAATGTCTTAAACAGTTGAACATGTTATTTTACTCCAACGTTGTGAAACTGACCAAACAGACCAGGGTTGGGGTTCCAGAAGTCAATGAGAAGTTCATTTTCTAGTTTTTTTTCTCTAAATCTAAAGGCACAACCAAGACTGGAGACAATGTCTTAAATAGTTGAACATGTTATTTTACTCCAACGTTGTGAAACTGACACGTTTTCATTGGTCAAAAACAACTTTATATCAAAGGACTGCCTAGACAGTTTGTGTGTATTGATATGTCGGCTGTGTGCATTTTATAATTATTTTGAATTGAAGTAGTTCTGTTCTTGTCTATTAATGTTCTGTATTATGTTTCATGTTTCATGTGGACCCCAGGAAGAGTAGCTGCTGCTTTTGCAACAACTAATGGGGATCCTAATAAAATACCAAAAAAAATACCAAGGATTTGACGGCCTGCACAGGCCCAGTTCAGTGTGAGATGACCGTTACACCCCGATCATGTGTTTCTACGCATGAGCTTCGATAGCCAACGTCGCCATGACATTGTCAACGGGAATTTCTACTGGAGAAGCAGTTTCATCTTCATGATGTACCGTCTCTGCTTTTAGCCATACTGAACTTCCCCTTTAATGACCAAAGCAACAACAACAATAGGAGTGTATCTCACCAGACAGTGCTTTAGTCATACTGAACTTCCCCTTTAATGACCAAAGCAACAACAACAATAGGAGTGTATCTCACCAGACAGTGCTTTAGTCATACTGAACTTCCCCTTTAATGACCAAAGCAACAACAACAGTAGGAGTGTATCTCACCAGACAGTGCTTTAGCCATACTGAACTTCCCCTTTAATGACCAAAGCAACAACAGTAGGAGTGTATCTCACCAGACAGTGCTTTAGCCATACTGAACTTCCCCTTTAATGACCAAAGCAACAACAACAATAGGAGTGTATCTCACCAGACAGTGCTTTAGCCATACTGAACTTCCCCTTTAATGACCAAAGCAACAACAACAATAGGAGTGTATCTCACCAGACAGTGCTTTAGTCATACTGAACTTCCCCTTTAATGACCAAAGCAACAACAACAATAGGAGTGTATCTCACCAGACAGTGCTTTAGTCATACTGAACTTCCCCTTTAATGACCAAAGCAACAACAACAGTAGGAGTGTATCTCACCAGACAGCGCTTTAGCCATACTGAACTTCCCCTTTAATGACCAAAGCAACAACAACAATAGGAGTGTATCTCACCAGACAGTGCTTTAGTCATACTGAACTTCCCCTTTAATGACCAAAGCAACAACAGCAATAGGAGTGTATCTCACCAGACAGTGCTTTAGCCATACTGAACTTTCCCTTTAATGACCAAAGCAACAACAACAATAGGAGTGTATCTCACCAGACAGTGCTTTAGCCATACTGAACTTCCCCTTTAATGACCAAAGCAACAACAACAGTAGGAGTGTATCTCACCAGACAGTGCTTTAGCCATACTGAACTTCCCCTTTAATGACCAAAGCAACAACAACAATAGGAGTGTATCTCACCAGACAGTGCTTTAGCCATACTGAACTTCCCCTTTAATGACCAAAGCAACAACAACAGTAGGAGTGTATCTCACCAGACAGTGCTTTAGCCATACTGAACTTCCCCTTTAATGACCAAAGCAACAACAACAGTAGGAGTGTATCTCACCAGACAGTGCTTTAGTCATACTGAACTTCCCCTTTAATGACCAAAGCAACAACAACAATAGGAGTGTATCTCACCAGACAGTGCTTTAGCCATACTGAACTTCCCCTTTAATGACCAAAGCAACAACAACAATAGGAGTGTATCTCACCAGACAGTGCTTTAGCCATACTGAACTTCCCCTTTAATGACCAAAGCAACAACAACAGTAGGAGTGTATCTCACCAGACAGTGCTTTAGCCATACTGAACTTCCCCTTTAATGACCAAAGCAACAACAACAATAGGAGTGTATCTCACCAGACAGTGCTTTAGTCATACTGAACTTCCCCTTTAATGACCAAAGCAACAACAACAGTAGGAGTGTATCTCACCAGACAGTGCTTTAGTCATACTGAACTTCCCCTTTAATGACCAAAGCAACAACAACAGTAGGAGTGTATCTCACCAGACAGTACTTTAGCCATACTGAACTTCCCCTTTAATGACCAAAGCAACAACAACAGTAGGAGTGTATCTCACCAGACAGTGCTTTAGCCATACTGAACTTCCCCTTTAATGACCAAAGCAACAACAACAATAGGAGTGTATCTCACCAGACAGTGCTTTAGCCATACTGAACTTCCCCTTTAATGACCAAAGCAACAACAACAATAGGAGTGTATCTCACCAGACAGTGCTTTAGTCATACTGAACTTCCCCTTTAATGACCAAAGCAACAACAACAATAGGAGTGTATCTCACCAGACAGTGCTTGTGGCTCCACCCCAGCCAAGGCTACAGCTCCAGCCCCGGTCCTCTCTGTAACCAGCTCATACTGGAACGAGGTGATTCTCTTACTGATGTCTCTGTGAGGTATGGCCTCTATGAACAGAGACCCCTCCTGGATGCTGAAGCAGGTCACCTTCCCCTGGGCCTGGTCCTGCTCCCTCAGCAGCAGGCGCAGCTTCCCGGCCCGGTCCAGGTAGATGTTGGCCCCGTGGGAGTCCCTAGAGGGCTTGATGCAGACGGAGAGACGGGCGGCTGCCGGGGACAGGGTGTTGGGCCGCAGGTTGACGATGACGGCCCCTGTAGGGTAGAGCCAGTGGAGGGAACCCTGGGAACAACGTAGGTAGACCTGCTCCACATCACGGCTGTGGCCCTCATGGGTCAGACCACTGGAAGGGAAGGGGGGAGGTCAGTGTGGAAGGGGAGGAGGTCCACAACACATCATACACAGAGACATGGTCACACTCCTAACACACGTGTGAAAGAATTATATATTTGGTCTGAAGTAAAACGTTTTTTTTTGGGGGGGGGGGGTGAGAGATGCCAACCATGAACCACTGTCTGTGACTGCCTGTACGACAGTCTGTGACTGCCTGTACGACAGTCTGTGACTGCCTGTACGACAGTCTGTGACTGCCTGTACAACAGTCTGTGACTGCCTGTACAGCAGTCTGTGACTGCCTGTACGACAGTCTGTGACTGCCTGTACGACAGTCTGTGACTGCCTGTACGACAGTCTGACAGGGTCTGTATGAATATAGATCAGAGATAATCAGTGGTTCTCCAGCCGAGGGCCGAGCAAAACAAATTAAATAGGCCTGGAACTTGGCAAAAGAACAGAAAACGTCAGCTTTCTTCTGGTGAAAACCTTTTCTGAAATCCTGAGCAGCTTCACAGGGAAATAGCAGCTCTTCACGTGATCATGTCCTGCCTCCGATCAAACTCAACAGGTAGACTACAGACCAGCTCTGTGCTTCAAATGGAAACCTATTCTCTATATAAGGCTCTGGTCTAACGTAGTGCACTATGTAGGGAATAGGGCTCTGGTCTAACGTAGTGCACTATGTAGGGAATAGGGCTCTGGTCTAACGTAGTGCACTATGTAGGGAATAGAGGCCTGGTCTAACGTAGTGCACTATGTAGGGAATAGAGGCCTGGTCTAACGTAGTGCACTATGTAGGGAATAGGGCTCTGGTCTAACGTAGTGCACTATGTAGGGAATAGGGCTCTGGTCTAACGTAGTGCACTATGTAGGGAATAGGGCTCTGGTCTAACGTAGTGCACTATGTAGGGAATAGGGCTCTGGTCTAACGTAGTGCACTATGTAGGGAATAGAGGCCTGGTCTAAAGTAGTGCACTATATAGGGAATAGTGCTCTGGTCTAACGTAGTGCACTATGTAGGGAATAGAGGCCTGGTCTAAAGTAGTGGACTATGTAGGGAATAGGGGCTCTGGTCTAACGTAGTGCACTATGTAGGGAATAGAGGCCTGGTCTAAAGTAGTGCACTATGTAGGGAATAGGGCTCTGGTCTAACGTAGTGCACTATGTAGGGAATAGAGGCCTGGTCTAAAGTAGTGCACTATGTAGGGAATAGAGGCCTGGTCTAAAGTAGTGCACTATGTAGGGAATTGGGCTCTGGTCTAACGTAGTGCACTATGTAGGGAATAGGGCTCTGGTCTAACGTAGTGCACTATGTAGGGAATAGGGCTCTGGTCTAACGTAGTGCACTATGTAGGGAATAGAGTCCCAGGTCTAAAGTAGTGGACTATATAGGGAATAGGGCTCTGGTCTAAAGTAGTGGACTATATAGGGAATAGAGTCCCAGGTCTAAAGTAGTGCACTATATAGGGAATAGGGCTCTGGTCTAAAGTAGTGCACTATATAGGGAATAGAGTCCCAGGTCTAAAGTAGTGGACTATGTAGGGAATAGGGCTCTGGTCTAAAGTAGTGCACTATATAGGGAATAGATGAAGTGTGTGTGTTGCCAGGTGGTGGTGGTTTAATACACTTAGACAAAGCGTTAAGACTCCTGCGGCTCCGTGCGCTGCACACGGCCGGCAGCATGACCAGTCACGAGCCACCCTGCCTCGACATGGCTCAACTGACCTCAGCCCCAACACACACGTCTTATGGCACATTGTTCCTTCTGGGCTCAGCGCTCTGGCAACACACGACTGACTGCCTGGCAGGCTGCCTCAGGGTCGGAGAGAGGAGAGGGGGAGTCTAGAGACAGAACTGGATGAAGGGAGAGGAGAGAGAGGAGAGAGGAAGTCTAGAGACAGAACTGGATGAAGAGAGAGGAGAGAGGAGAGGGGGAGTCTAGAGACAGAACTGGATGAAGGGAGAGGAGAGAGGGGAGGGGGAGTCTAGAGACAGAACTGGATGAAGGGAGAGGAGAGAGGGGAGAGGGGGAGTCTAGAGACAGAACTGGATGAAGGGAGAGGAGAGAGGGGAGAGGGGGAGTCTAGAGACAGAACTGGATGAAGGGAGAGGAGAGAGGGGAGGGGGAGTCTAGAGACAGAACTGGATGAAGGGAGAGGAGAGAGGGGAGGGGGAGTCTAGAGACAGAACTGGATGAAGAGAGAGGAGAGAGGGGATAGGGGGAGTAGAGACATAACTTGATGAAGGGAGAGGAGAGAGGGGAGAGGGGGAGTCTAGAGACAGAACTGGATGAAGGGAGAGGAGAGAGGGGAGGGGGGAGGGGGAGTCTAGAGACAGAACTGGATGAAGGGAGAGGAGAGAGGGGAGGGGGAGTCTAGAGACAGAACTGGATGAAGAGAGAGGAGAGAGGGGAGAGGGGGAGTCTAGAGACAGAACTGGATGAAGGGAGAGGAGAGAGGGGAGAGGGGGAGTCTAGAGACAGAACTGGATGAAGAGAGAGGAGAGAGGGGAGAGGGGGAGTCTAGAGACAGAACTGGATGAAGGGAGAGGAGAGGGGGAGTCTAGAGACAGAACTGGATGAAGGGAGAGGAGAGAGGGGAGGGGGGAGGGGGAGTCTAGAGACAGAACTGGATGAAGGGAGAGGAGAGAGGGGAGGGGGAGTCTAGAGACAGAACTGGATGAAGAGAGAGGAGAGAGGGGAGAGGGGGAGTCTAGAGACAGAACTGGATGAAGAGAGAGGAGAGAGGGGAGAGGGGGAGTCTAGAGACAGAACTGGATGAAGGGAGAGGAGAGGGGGAGTCTAGAGACAGAACTGGATGAAGGGAGAGGAGAGAGGGGAGGGGGGAGGGGGAGTCTAGAGACAGAACTGGATGAAGGGAGAGGAGAGAGGGGAGGGGGAGTCTAGAGACAGAACTGGATGAAGAGAGAGGAGAGAGGGGAGAGGGGGAGTCTAGAGACAGAACTGGATGAAGGGAGAGGAGAGAGGGGAGAGGGGGAGTCTAGAGACAGAACTGGATGAAGGGAGAGGAGAGAGGGGAGGGGGAGTCTAGAGACAGAACTGGATGAAGGGAGAGGAGAGAGGGGAGGGGGAGTCTAGAGACATAACTGGATGAAGAGAGAGGAGAGAGGGGAGAGGGGGAGTCTAGAGACATAACTGGATGAAGGGAGAGGAGAGAGGGGAGAGGGGGAGTCTAGAGACAGAACTGGATGAAGGGAGAGGAGAGAGGGGAGGGGGGAGGGGGAGTCTAGAGACAGAACTGGATGAAGGGAGAGGAGAGAGGGGAGGGGGAGTCTAGAGACAGAACTGGATGAAGAGAGAGGAGAGAGGGGAGAGGGGGAGTCTAGAGACAGAACTGGATGAAGGGAGAGGAGAGAGGGGAGAGGGGGAGTCTAGAGACAGAACTGGATGAAGAGAGAGGAGAGAGGGGAGAGGGGGAGTCTAGAGACAGAACTGGATGAAGGGAGAGGAGAGGAGAGGGACAGGCTACATCCCAAATTGCACCCTATTCCCTATATAGTGCCATAGGCCCTGGTCAAAGGTAGTAAACTGTATAGAGAATAGGATGCCATTTTGGACACAGTAGAGCTGATTTAGACAACCAACGGCAGCAACAGTAACCAGGCTGCCAGGAGCCTCTGCTGAATGCAGGTCAATCAGACAAACCTCCCTTTGCAGCCGGGACAAAGGGACTGGAAGAGACATGTCCAGGCAGCACTCTGGACAGGACTGACCCCCTGGCGCCAGACAGGCAGCACTCTGGACAGGACTGACCCCCTGGCGCCAGACACACAGCACCACCAAACCACTCACTATACATACACACAGTGACAGTCAGTGTCGAAAATGGAACCCTGTTCGCTATTTAGCGCACTAGTCATGACCAGGGCCCATAACCCTAATCCCTATATAGTGCACTAGACATGACCAGGGCCCATAACCCTAATCCCTATATAGTGCACTAGACATGACCAGGGCCCACAGGGCTCTCTATAGGGAATAGGGAACCATTTGGGATGCTAACACAGAATGTAATGCATAATTGTTGAAGTCCTAGACTTGGCCCAAATCTGTCGCTCATATCATTCATAATCTGAAGTCCTAGACTAGGCCCAAATCTGTCGCTCATATCATTCATAATCTGAAGTCCTAGACTTGGCCCAAATCTGTCACTCATATCATTCATAATCTGAAGTCCTAGACTTGGCCCAAATCTGTCGCTCATATCATTCATAATCTGAAGTCCTAGACTTGGCCCAAATCTGTCACTCATATCATTCATAATCTGAAGTCCTAGACTTGGCCCAAATCTGTCGCTCATATCATTCATAATCTGAAGTCCTATACTAGGCCCAAATCTGTCACTCATATCATTCATAATCTGAAGTCCTAGACTTGGCCCAAATCTGTCACTCATATCATTCATTCATCATTCATTCATCATTTCGGAAAAGCTGACCACGACTCCATTTTGTTGATCCCTGCCTACAGACAGAAACTAAAACAAGAGGCTCCCACGCTGAGGTCTGTCCAACGCTGGTCCGACCAAGCTGACTCCACACTCCAAGACTGCTTCCATCACGTGGACTGGGAGATGTTTCGTATTGCGTCAGATAACAACATTGACGAATACGCTGATTCGGTGTGCGAGTTCATTAGAACGTGCATTGAAGATGTCGTTCCCATAGCAACGATTAAAACATTCCCTAACCAGAAACCGTGGATTGATGGCAGCATTCGTGTGAAACTGAAAGCGCGAACCACTGCTTTTAATCAGGGCAAGGTGTCTGGTAACATGACCGAATACAAACAGTGCAGCTATTCCCTCCGCAAGGCTATCAAACAAGCTAAGCGCCAGTACAGAGACAAAGTAGAATCTCAATTCAACGGCTCAGACACAAGAGGCATGTGGCAGGGTCTACAGTCAATCACGGACTACAGGAAGAAACCCAGCCCAGTCACGGACCAGGATGTCTTGCTCCCAGGCAGACTAAATCACTTTTTTGCCCGCTTTGAGGACAATACAGTGCCACTGACACGGCCTGCAACGAAAACATGCGGTCTCTCCTTCACTGCAGCCGAGGTGAGTAAGACATTTAAACGTGTTAACCCTCGCAAGGCTGCAGGCCCAGATGGCATCCCCAGCCGCGCCCTCAGAGCATGCGCAGACCAGCTGGCCGGTGTGTTTACGGACATATTCAATCAATCCCTATACCAGTCTGCTGTTCCCACATGCTTCAAGAGGGCCACCATTGTTCCTGTTCCCAAGAAAGCTAAGGTAACTGAGCTAAATGACTACCGCCCCGTAGCACTCACATCCGTCATCATGAAGTGCTTTGAGAGACTAGTCAAGGACCATATCACCTCCACCCTACCTGACACCCTAGACCCACTCCAATTTGCTTACCGCCCAAATAGGTCCACAGACGATGCAATCTCAACCACACTGCACACTGCCCTAACCCATCTGGACAAGAGGAATACCTATGTGAGAATGCTGTTCATCGACTACAGCTCGGCATTCAACACCATAGTACCCTCCAAGCTCGTCATCAAGCTCGAGACCCTGGGTCTCGACCCCGCCCTGTGCAACTGGGTACTGGACTTCCTGACGGGCCGCCCCCAGGTGGTGAGGGTAGGCAACAACATCTCCTCCCCGCTGATCCTCAACACTGGGGCCCCACAAGGTTGCGTTCTGAGCCCTCTCCTGTACTCCCTGTTCACCCACGACTGCGTGGCCACGCACGCCTCCAACTCAATCATCAAGTTTGCGGACGACACAACAGTGGTAGGCTTGATTACCAACAACGATGAGACGGCCTACAGGGAGGAGGTGAGGGCCCTCGGAGTGTGGTGTCAGGAAAACAACCTCACACTCAACGTCAACAAAACTAAGGAGATGATTGTGGACTTCAGGAAACAGCAGAGGGAACACCCCCCTATCCACATCGATGGAACAGTAGTGGAGAGGGTAGCAAGTTTTAAGTTCCTCGGCATACACATCACAGACAAACTGAATTGGTCCACTCACACAGACAGCATCGTGAAGAAGGCGCAGCAGCGCCTCTTCAACCTCAGGAGGCTGAAGAAATTCGTCTTGTCACCAAAAGCACTCACAAACTTCTACAGATGCACAATCGAGAGCATCCTGGCGGGCTGTATCACCGCCTGGTATGGCAACTGCATCGCCCTCAACCGTAAGGCTCTCCAGAGGGTAGTGAGGTCTGCACAACGCATCACCGGGGGCAAACTACCTGCCCTCCAGGACACCTACACCACCCGATGTCACAGGAAGGCCATAAAGATCATCAAGGACATCAACCACCCGAGCCACTGCCTGTTCACCCCGCTATCATCCAGAAGGCGAGGTCAGTACAGGTGCATCAAAGCTGGGACCGAGAGACTGAAAAACAGCTTCTATCTCAAGGCCATCAGACTGTTAAACAGCCACCACTAACACTGAGTGGCTGCTGCCAACACACTGACACTGACTCAACTCCAGCCACTTTAATAATGGGAATTGATGGGAAATGATGTAAATATATCACTAGCCACTTTAAACAATGCTACCTTATATAAATGTTACTTACCCTACATTATTCATCTCATATGCATACGTATATACTGTACTCTATATCATCGACGGTATCCTTATGTAATACATGTATCACTAGCCACTTTATACTATACTATGCCACTTTGTTTACATACTCATCTCATTTGTACATACTGTACCCGATACCATCTACTGTATCTTGCCTATGCTGCTCTGTACCATCACTCATTCATATATCCTTATGTACATATTCTTTATCCCCTTACACTGTGTACAAGACAGTAGTTTTGGAATTGTTAGTTAGATTACTTGTTATTACTGCATTGTCGGAACTAGAAGCACAAGCATTTCGCTACACTCGCATTAACATCTGCTAACCATGTGTATGTGACAAATAAAATTTGATTTGATTTGATTTGATTTAATCTGAAGTCCTATACTAGGCCCAAATCTGTCACTCATATCATTCATAATCTGAAGTCCTAGACTTGGCCCAAATCTGTCACTCATATCATTCATAATCTGAAGTCCTAGACTTGGCCCAAATCTGTAACTCATATCATTCATAATCTGAAGTCCTAGACTAGGCCCAAATCTGTCGCTCATATCATTCATAATCTGAAGTCCTAGACTAGGCCCAAATCTGTCACTCATATCATTCATAATCTGAAGTCCTAGACTAGGCCCAAATCTGTCGCTCATATCATTCATAATCTGAAGTCCTAGACTAGGCCCAAATCTGTAACTCATATCATTCATAATCTGAAGTCCTAGACTAGGCCCAAATCTGTCGCTCATATCATTCATAATCTGAAGTCCTAGACTAGGCCCAAATCTGTCACTCATATCATTCATAATCTGAAGTCCTAGACTAGGCCCAAATCTGTCGCTCATATCATTCATAATCTGAAGTCCTAGACTAGGCCCAAATCTGTCACTCATATCATTCATAATCTGAAGTCCTATACTAGGCCCAAATCTGTAACTCATATCATTCATAATCTGAAGTCCTATACTAGGCCCAAATCTGTCGCTCATATCATTCATAATCTGAAGTCCTATACTAGGCCCAAATCTGTAACTCATATCATTCATAATCTGAAGTCCTAGACTAGGCCCAAATCTGTAACTCATATCATTCATAATCTGAAGTCCTATACTAGGCCCAAATCTGTCACTCATATCATTCATAATCTGAAGTCCTATACTAGGCCCAAATCTGTAACTCATATCATTCATAATCTGAAGTCCTAGACTAGGCCCAAATCTGTCGCTCATATCATTCATAATCTGAAGTCCTAGACTAGGCCCAAATCTGTCACTCATATCATTCATAATCTGAAGTCCTAGACTAGGCCCAAATCTGTCGCTCATATCATTCATAATCTGAAGTCCTAGACTAGGCCCAAATCTGTCATTCAAAGCAAAGCCAAGCTATGAGGCAGGAAACGAGCAGCATACTTCTATTACCATATGGGTGCCATGCCAACAGCAACAGGCTGGTGGTTTGATGTTCTTGGTAGGAATGACCCCATTTAAAATGAAAACGAGATGGTGAAATATGAATAAGGCCCATTGATGTGAGGACCAGAGGAGAGCACATGTTGGTCATCATGACCCGACCAGCCTCTCCTCTCCTCAACACATTATCTTTAATTAACTCAGTTGAACTCTTCCACCGTCTCTAGTCTGCGTGTAATTAGAAGAGATTAGCTGAGAGGAGAGGTAATGAGCAACAGATTCCCTGGTACAGGCTCAAAGTAACTGCTTGTTAAGACTACTCCTCGGCTGGCTTAGAAGAGAAAACCACTTTCTCTCCATGCCACTGCACTTCACCCAATATATATTCACCCAATATATATTCACCCAATATATATTCACCCATTATATATTCACCCAATTGGATATTCACCCAATATATATTCACCCAATATATATTCACCCAATATATATTCACCTAATATATATTCACCTAATATATATTCACCCAATATATATTCACCCAATATATATTCACCCAATATATATTCACCTAATATATATTCACCCAATATATATTCACCCAATATATATTCACCCAATTGGATATTCACCCAATATATATTCACCCAATATATATTCACCTAATATATATTCACCCAATATATATTCACCTAATATATAGTCACCCAATATATATTCACCCAATATATATTCACCCAATATATATTCACCCAATTGGATATTCACCCAATATATATTCACCCAATATATATTCACCCAATTTATATTCACCCAATTGGATATTCACCCAATATATATTCACCCAATATATATTCACCCAATATATATTCACCCAATTTATATTCACCCAATTGGATATTCACCCAATATATATTCACCCAATTGGATATTCACCCAATATATATTCACCCAATATATATTCACCCAATATATATTCACCCAATTGGATATTCACCCAATATATATTCACCCAATATATATTCACCCAATTGGATATTCACCCAATATATATTCACCCAATTTATATTCACCCAATATATATTCACCCAATTTCACCCACAAGGTTTCATTAATTTATTTCACCAGGTCGGCCAGTTGAGAACAAGTATCTCATTTACAACTGCGACCTGGCCAAGATAACGCATAGCAGTGTGAGACACAAACAACACAGAGTTACACATAAACAAATGCACAGTCAATTACACAATAGAAAAGTCTATGTACAGCGTGTGCAAATGTAGTAAGAGTAGGGAGGTAAGGCAATAAATATGCCATAGTGGCAAAATAATTACAATTTAGCAATTAAACACTGGAGTGATAGATGTGCAGAAGATGAATGTGCAGGTAGAGATACTGGGGTGCAAAGGAGCAAAACAATAAATAACAATATGGGGATGAGGTAGTTGGATGGGCTATTTACAGATGGACTACGTACAGGTGCAATGATCTGTAAGCTGCTCTGACAGCTGATGTTTAAGTTAGTGAGGGAGATATGAGTCTCCAGCATCAGTGATTTTTGCAATTCGTTCCAGTCATTGGCAGCAGAGAACTGGAAGGAAAGGCGGCCAAAGTAATTGTTGGCTTTGGGGATGACCAGTGAAATATACCTGCTGGAGCGCGTGCTCCGTTTGGGTGTTGCTATGGTGACCAGTGAGCTGAGATAAGGCAGGGATTTACCTAGCAAAGACTTATAGATGACCTGGAACCTGTGGTTTGGCGACGAATATGAAGTGAGGGCCAGCCAACGAGAGCATACAGGTCGCAGTGGTGGGTAGGTTATAGGGCTTTAGTGACAAAACAGATGGCACTGTGATAGACTGCATCCAATTTGCTGAGTAGAGTGTTGGAGGCTATTTTGTAAATGACATCGCCGAAGTCAAGGATCGTCAGTTTTACGAGGGTATATTTGGCAGCGTGAGTGAAGGAGGCTTTGTTGCGAAATAGGAAGCTGATTCTAGATTTAATTTTGGATTGGAGATGCTTGATGTGAGCCTGGAAGGAGAGTTTACAGTCTAACCAGACACCTAGATATTTGTAGTTGTCATACAGAGTAGTGATGCTAGACCGGCGGGCAGGTGCGGGCAGCGATCGGTTGAATAGCATGCATTTAGTTTTACTTGCATTTAAGAGCAGTTGGAGGCCACGGAAGGAGAGTGGTATGGCATTGAAGCTCGTCTGGAGGTTTGTTAACACAGTGTCCAAAGAAGGGCCAGAAGTATACAGAATGGTGTCGTCTGCCTAGAGGTGGATCAGAGACTCACCAGCAGCAAGAGCAACATCATTGATGTATACAGAGAAAAGAGTCGGCCCGAGAATTGAACCCTGTGGCACCCACATAGAGACTGCCAGAGGTCCGGACAACAGGCCCTCTGATATAACATACTGAACTGTGTCTGAGAAATAGTTGGTGAACCAGGCAAGGCAGTCATTTGAGAAACCAAGACTGTTGAGTCTGCCGATAAGAATGCTGTGATTGACAGAGTCGAAAGCCCTGGCCAAGTCGATGAATATGGTTGCACAGTATTGTCCTTTATTGATGGTGGTTATGATATCATTTAGGACCTTGAGCGTGGCTGAGGTGCACCCATGACCAGCTCGGAAATCAGATTACATAGCGGAGAAGGTACGGTGGGATTAAAAATGGTCGGTGATCTGTTTGTTAACTTGGTTTTTGAAGACTTTAGAAAGGCAGGGCAGGATGGATATAGATCTATGACAGTTTGGGTCTACAGTGTCTCCCCTCCCCCTTTGAAGAGAGGGATGACCGCAGCAGCTTTCCAATCTTTAGGGATCTCAGACGATGTGAAAGAGAGGTTGAACAGGCTATTAATATTGGTTGCAACAATGGCAGCGGATCATTTTAGAAAGAGAGGGTCCAGATTGTATAACCCACTAGATTGTCTGTAATATATGATTTATAACCCACTAGATTGTCTGTAATATATGATTTATAACCCACTAGATTGTCTGTAATATATGATTTATAACCCTCTAGATTGTCTGTAATATATGATTTATAACCCTCTAGATTGTCTGTAATATATGATTTATAACCCTCTAGATTGTCTGTAATAGATTATTTATAACCCTCTAGATTGTCTGTAATATATGATTTATAACCCACTAGATTGTCTGTAATATATGATGTATAACCCTCTAGATTGTCTGTAATATATGATTTATAACCCACTAGATTGTCTGTAATATATGATTTATAACCCTCTAGATTGTCTGTAATATATGATTTATAACCCACTAGATTGTCTGTAATATATGATTTATAACCCTCTAGATTGTCTGTAATATATGATTTATAACCCTCTAGATTGTCTGTAATAGATTATTTATAACCCTCTAGATTGTCTGTAATATATGATTTATAACCCACTAGATTGTCTGTAATAGATTATGTATGAAGACAAATAATGTTTTTACCTCTATAACATCAACATTTATTTGTGTTAATCTATTTAACTATTTAAGTCAGTTAAGAACAAATTCGTATTTACAATGACGGCCTACCGCCAGGAGTAATTTAATACCTACATTGAGCATAATGTCATGTGTTGCTGCCTTGCTGTGTTGTTGTCTTAGGTCTCTCTTTATGTATTGTTGTGTTGTCTCTCTTATCGTGATGTGTGTTTTACCCTATATTTTCATTGAATTGATTTTTATTTTAATCCCAGCCCCCGTCCCCGCAGGAGGCATTTTGCCTTTTGGTAGGTCGTCATTGTAAGTAAGACTTTTTTTCTGAACTGACTTGCCTAGTTAAATAAATAAATGTTAAATAAATAAAATATTAGAGGCATTCACAAAGTGTCAAACTTCACGAGGTGCCAAAAATCAAGTACTAAAGCCTCTTACTATATCACTATTTAAGCCATGGTGTTGCTTCTAAAAAGAGGGACTCGAATTTTATAACAAGTGAAGGGAAGGAAGAACCGAAAGGGAAAAATGGTGTGCTCAAGTTGAGATGTATAAATGTATACAAGGTAGGCTGTTATAGACGTTGTGAGGAGCCACCTCAAACTGTACTTTTACTGATGCGTCACTGTGTTTATTCATGAAACAATGTATACATTTCCATTTGATCATTGAACTGTATCAACATTAAACGTCATCCTAAAAGTGTTATTAGAACGCCTCGGGTTGAAAAAAAGGGTCCATTTCAGTTGAATATGAATGTTTTAAAAATATAATTAGATTTTTGTTTTAAAGTAATAATCTCAAAACCATTATCATGTTGTAAACATAAAAAAAGAGAGATAAATCTCCGCGCTTTGGAGTCCTTGACAGAAGTCGCATTCCACAGACCTGACTCAAGGTGATCATTCAGTAAGAGGGAAAAATTTGTGTAATTCACCTCTCAGGAGAGAATGGATAACTAATTCTCTATTTAGTTTATTACATTATAACAATCTCTTCACCGGTCGGCCTTGGATTAAAAAAAACACTGACGCATTCACCATTCTGTAACTTTAATTTCCACAAATCGAAGCATTCAAATCTAAATGGTAGCCTAGAAATAGTTCGTCTGCACAGCTCCTTTTCAATTCGACCATTATGAACAAGCAGTTCATGAAATAATAATAGTTACAAAGAAGAACTCTCACCTGCCCTTCCAACTACACTGATCGCTGGAGTATTGAGAGAACGCTATCCGACACAGCAGGAGGACCGATAACAAGTATGCTAAAATCGGTGTCAGCATGTTTAATCCCACCGCTGTTGCTCCGAGCGCAACACGTTCCTTCTTCTCAACTAAAACAACCAAATCCACCCGCGTAACTCCAACGACATAACGTCCCCATCGGTTCTGGTCGCCTGTTGAAATGTCTTCGAATGTTCTTTTCTTCCCGTAAAAGCCAGTAGAACCGTGAAAAAAAAGCGTTATTTCAGTAAGGACCATCCACCGTATCGTAACCTACAACCGACAGCGGCTACTTGCATTCCTCTACTGGAAGTTCAGTGAGTGAATTTCTCCGAGGTCTTCTCACGTCACTCCCCTTCACCAAGCAGATCCGCACGCATGCGCAATGTCTTCTCGGCTAGATCTTGGAAGTCTGTTTCTATAATGACAAAATCTCACCGAGGCTAGTATCTACTTACTAGGAATTGATAAATGATACATTACAAAGTCTACAGTCGAAATAACCCTCCGGTGAAAGTTTGGGTAAATTGACTGAGTAATCTGTGGTTCATTAACTTTTCCTTTCCAAAAGTGCCCCTCGTCATTCCAATTCTACTTGATATTTGTTGTCAGTCATTCGTTATGATGACATATGTGGGTACAACCATATTGTTCTGTTACATTTGATGGGCTGTCATAAATATATGTGGGTACAACCATATTGTTGTTACATTTGATGGGCTGTCATAAATATATAGTCCTCTGGGAAGTTTTTATTTTGAAACAAGATATAAGTGTGTTTTTCCAACTGAACTACACACACACACACACATAATCAGATATTTAAAAAAAAACTGAAACCCGTTAGACAGGAAACTAGAGTTGTTTGAGACAAGGGAAACTAGAGTTGTTTGAGACAAGGGGAAACTAGAGCTGTTTGAGACAAGGGAAACTAGAGTTGTTTGAGACAAGGGAAACTAGAGCTGTTTGAGACAAGGGAAACTAGAGCTGTTTGAGACAAGGGAAACTAGAGCTGTTTGAGACAAGGGAAACTAGAGCTGTTTGAGACAAGGGAAACTAGAGCTGTTTGAGACAAGGGAAACTAGAGCTTTTTGAGACAGGCACTTTAATCTCTGATTTCTTTGGACATGTGTGTGTGTGTGTGTGTGTGTGTGTGTGTGTGTGTGTGTGTGTGTGTGTGTGTGTGTGTGTGTGTGTGTGTGTGTGTGTGTGTGTGTGTGTGTGTGTGTGTGTGTGTGTGTGTGTGTGTGTGTGTGTGTGTGTGTGTGTGTGTGTGTATTTGTATTGGTCTTGCTACATTGTTGCAGCATGTTGTCAGGGCACAGTGACTAGACCCTAGCTGTTGTAATGTAATCATGATGCGTGTTGGGACACGCTGTCTGGGAGTCAACCCCACAACAATGACACCTGCCTCCACAGCCACACTGACACCTGTATAGCTTTAACAACTATTATGAATGTGTGAAACCGAGGTTAGAAAGAGTGAGAGACCGACATGTACAGTTGAAGTCGGAAGTTTACCTACACTTAGGTTGGAGTCATTAAAACAAGTTTTTCAACCACTCCACAAGTTTCTTGTTAACAAACTATAGTTTTGGCAAGTCGGTTAGGACCGATAAAAGTCATTTTTCCAACAATTGTTTACAGACAGATTATTTCACTTATAATTCGCTGTATCACAATTCCAGTGGGTCAGAAGTTTACATACACTAAGTTGACTGTGCCTTTAAACAGCTTGGAAAATTCCAGAAATTATGTCATGGCTTTAGAAGCTTCTGATAGGCCAATTGACATCATTTGAGTCAATTGGAGGTGTACCTGTGGATGTATTTCAAGGCCAACCTTCAAACTCAGTGCCCCTTTGCTTGACATCATGGGAAAATCAAAAGTAATCCGCCAAGACCACAAGTCTGGTTCATCCTTGGGAGCAATTTCCAAATGCCTGAAGGTACCACGTTCATCTGTATAAACAATAGTACGCAAGTATAAACACCATGTGACCACGCAGCCGTCATACCACTCAGGAAGGAGATGCGTTCTGTCTCCTAGAGATGAACATACTTTGGTGTGAAAAGTGAAAATCAATCCCAGAACATCAAGGACCTTGTGAAGATGCTGGAGGAAACAGGGGCGGCAGGGTAGCCTAGTGGTTAGAGCGTTGGACTTGTAACTGGAAGTTTGCGAGTTCAAACCCCCGAGCTGACAAGGTAAATCTGTCGTTCTGCCCCTGAACAGGCAGTTAACCCACTGTTCCTAGACCAGTTAACCCACTGTTCCTAGATCAGTTAACCCACTGTTCCTAGGCCAGTTAACCCACTGTTCCTAGACCAGTTAACCCACTGTTCCTAGACCAGTTAACCCACTGTTCCTAGACCAGTTAACCCACTGTTCCTAGACCAGTTAACCCACTGTTCCTAGATCAGTTAACCCACTGTTCCTAGGCCAGTTAACCCACTGTTCCTAGACCAGTTAACCCACTGTTCCTAGACCAGTTAACCCACTGTTCCTAGACCAGTTAACCCACTGGTTAAATAAAGGTAAAATAAATAAAAAATGTACAGAAGTATCTATATCCACAGTAAAACAAGTCCTATATTGACATAACCTGAAAGGCTGCTCAGCAAGGAAGAAGCCACTGCTCCAAAGCCGCCATAAAAAAGCCAGACTGCGCTATGCAACTGCACATGGGGACAAAGATTGTACTTTTTGGAGAAATGTCCTCTGGTCTGATGAAATAAAAATAGAACTGTTTGGCCATAATGACCATTGTTATGTTTGGAGGAAAAATGGGGAGGCTTGCAAGCCAAAGAACACCATCCCAACTGTGAAGCACGGGGGTGGCAGCATAATGTTGTAAGGGGGGCTTTGCTGCAGGAGGGACTGGTACACTTCACAAAATAGATGGCATCATGAGGCAGGAAAATTATGTGGATATATTGAAGCAACATCTCAAGACATCAGTCAGGAAGTTTAAGCTTGGTTGGAAATGGGTCTTCCAAATGGACCATGACCCCAAGCATACTTCCAACGATGTGGCAAAAATAGCTTACGGACAACAAAGTCAAGGTATTGGAGTGGCCATCACAAAGCCCCGACCTCAATCCTATAGAACATGTGTGGGCAAAACTGAAAAAGTGTGTGCAAGCAAGGAGGCCTACAAACCTGACTCAGTTACACCAGGTTTGTCAGGAGGAATGGGCCAAAATTCACCCAACTTATTGTGGGAAGCTTGTGGAAGGCTACCCAAAATGTTTGACCCAGGTTAAACTATTTAAAGTCAATGCTACCAAATACTAATTGAGTGTATGTAAACTTCTGACCCACTGGGAATGTGATGAATGAAATAACAGCTGAAATAAATCATTCTCTCAACTATTATTCTGACATTTCACATTCTTAAAATAAAGTGGTGATCCTAACTGACCTAAGACAGGGAATTTTTACTAGGATTAAATGTCAGGAATTGTGAAAAACAGAGTTAAGGTGTATGTAAACTTCCGATTTCAACTGTATATATCAACGACTTGGCGAGGGCACTAGAACAGTCTGCAGCACCCGGCCTCACCCTATTAGAATCTGAAGTTAAATGTCTGCTGTTTGCTGATGATCTGGTGCCTCTGTCCCCAACCAAGGAGGGCCTACAGCAGCACCTAGTTCTGTCCCCAACCAAGGAGGGCCTACAGCAGCACCTAGATCTGTCCCCCACCAAGGAGGGCCAACAGCAGAACCTAGATCTTCTGCACAGATTCTGTCAGACCTGGGCCCTGACAGTAAATCGCAGTAAGACAAAAATAATGGTGTTCCAAAAAAGGTCCAGTCACCAGGACCACAAATACAAATTCAATCTAGACAAATTTGCCCTAGAACACATGAAAAACTATACAAACCTTGGCCTAAACATCAGCATCACAGGTAACTTCCACAAAGCTGTGAACGATCTGAGAGACAAGGCAAGAAGGGTCTTCTACACCATCAAAAGGAACATAAAATTCGACATACCAATTAGGATAAAAACACTTGAATCAGTTATAGAACCTATTATCCTTTATGGTTGTGAGGTCTGGGGTCCGCTCACCAACCAAGAATTCACTAAATGGGACAGACACTAAACTGAGACTCTGCATATTGAATTCTGCAAAAACGTCCCCTGTGTACAACACCAAATAATGCATGCAGAGCAGAATTAGGCCGATACCCACTAATTAACAAAATCCAGAAAAGAGCTGTTCATTTCTACAACCACCTAATAGGAAGTTTCCCAAAACTTCCTTAACAAAGCCATCACCTACAGAGAGTTGAACCTGGAGAAGAGTCCTGTAAGCAAGCTGGACAGCAGCACAATTAGACCCAACCAAATCATGAGGAAACAAAAAGATAATTACTTGACACATTGGAAAGAATTAACAAAAAAACTGAGCAAACTGGAATGTTATTCGGCCCTAAACAGAGAGTTCACTGTGGCAGAATACCTGACCACTGTGACTGACCCAAACTTAAGGAAAGCTATGTACAGAGTCAGGGAGCAGAGCCCTGCAATTGAGAGAGGCCGCCGCAGGCAGAACTGGCTCTCAAGAGAAGACAGGCTATGTGCAACACTGCCCACAAAATTAGGTGGAAACTGAGCTGTACTTCCTAACCTCCTGCCAAGTGTATGACCATATTAGAGGCACATATTTCTCTCAGATTACACAGACCCACAAAAAAAAATCAAAAACAAACCCAATTTTGATAAATTCACATATTTATTGGGTGAAATACCACAGTGTGACATTACAGCAGCAATATTTGTGAGCTGTTGACACAAGAAACCAGTGAAGAACAAACACCATTGTAAATACAACCTATATTTATGTTTATTAATTTTCCCTTTTGTACTTTAACTATTTGTACATCGTTACAGCACTGTATATAGACATAATATGACATTAACAATGTCTTCATTCCTTTGTAACTTCTGTGAGTGTAATGTTTACTGTTCATTTTTATTGTTTATGTCACTTTTGTTTATTATCTATTTCACTTGCTTTGGCAATGTAAACATATGTTACCCATGCCAATAAAGCCCTTTGAATTGAATTTCATTGAGAGAGAGCTAAATCCCCTACAACCCATTACCAATATAATACAGTACAATACCATATCCAATCCACCACACATTTTACAACTGTGGGCAATTTTTCCCCCTGTGACTTCCTCTCTAAATATTTTATAATGCCTAATTGCTGCACAACCTAAAACGTTTACAGTTGTTGTTGTTGTTTTAAAGTGGGACAGTAGTTAGTTGTTTTAAAGTGGGACAGTAGTTAGTTGTTTTAAAGTGGGACAGTAGTTAGTTGGTTTATAGTGGGACAGTAGTTAGATGTTTTAAAGTGGGACAGTAGTTAGTTGGTTTATAGTGGGACAGTAGTTAGATGTTTTAAAGTGGGACAGTAGTTAGATGTTTTATAGTGGGACAGTAGTTAGTTGGTTTATAGTGGGACAGTAGTTAGTTGTTTTAAAGTGGGACAGTAGTTAGTTGTTTTAAAGTGGGACAGTAGTTAGTTGGTTTATAGTGGGACAGTAGTTAGATGTTTTAAAGTGGGACAGTAGTTAGTTGTTTTAAAGTGGGACAGTAGTTAGTTGGTTTAAAGTGGGACAGTAGTTAGTTGTTTTAAAGTGGGACAGTAGTTAGTTGGTTTAAAGTGGGACAGTTGGTTTAAAGTGGGACAGTAGTTAGTTGTTTTAAAGTGGGGCAGTAGTTAGTTGGTTTAAAGTGGGACAGTTGGTTTAAAGTGGGACAGTTGTTTTAAAGTGGGACAGTAGTTAGTTGGTTTATAGTGGGACAGTAGTTAGATGTTTTAAAGTGGGACAGTAGTTAGTTGTTTTACAGTGGGACAGTAGTTAGATGTTTTAAAGTGGGACAGTAGTTAGTTGGTTTAAAGTGGGACAGTATTTAGTTGGTTTATAGTGGGACAGTAGTTAGATGTTTTAAAGTGGGACAGTAGTTAGTTGTTTTAAAGTGGGACAGTAGTTAGTTGTTTTAAAGTGGGACAGTTGGTTTAAAGTGGGACAGTAGTTAGTTGTTTTAAAGTGGGACAGTAGTTAGTTGGTTTAAAGTGGGGCAGTAGTTAGTTGGTTTAAAGTCGGACAGTAGTTAGTTGTTTTATAGTGAGACAGTAGTTAGTTGTTTTAAAGTGGGACAGTTGGTTTAAAGTGGGACAGTAGTTAGTGGTTTTAAAGTGGGAGAGTAGTTAGTTGGTTTAAAGTTGGACAGTAGTTAGTTGTTTTAAAGTGGGACAGTAGTTAGTTGTTTTAAAGTGAGACAGTAGTTAGTTGTTTTATAGTGAGACAGTAGTTAGTTGTTTTAAAGTGGGACAGTTGGTTTAAAGTGGGACAGTAGTTAGTGGTTTTAAAGTGGGAGAGTAGTTAGTTGGTTTAAAGTGGGACAGTAGTTAGTTGTTTTAAAGTGGGACAGTAGTTAGTTGTTTTAAAGTGGGATAGTAGTTAGTTGTTTTAAAGGGGGAGAGTAGTTAGTTGTTTTAAAGTGGGACAGTTGTTTTAAAGTGAGACAGTAGTTAGTTGTTTTAAAGTGGGACAGTAGTTAGTTGTTTTAAAGTGGGACAGTAGTTAGTTGGTTTAAAGTGGGACAGTAGTTAGTTGTTTTAAAGTGGGACAGTAGTTAGTTGGTTTAAAGTGGGACAGTTGGTTTAAAGTGGGACAGTAGTTAGTTGTTTTAAAGTGGGGCAGTAGTTAGTTGGTTTAAAGTGGGACAGTTGGTTTAAAGTGGGACAGTTGTTTTAAAGTGGGACAGTAGTTAGTTGGTTTATAGTGGGACAGTAGTTAGATGTTTTAAAGTGGGACAGTAGTTAGTTGTTTTACAGTGGGACAGTAGTTAGATGTTTTAAAGTGGGACAGTAGTTAGTTGGTTTAAAGTGGGACAGTATTTAGTTGGTTTATAGTGGGACAGTAGTTAGTTGTTTTAAAGTGGGACAGTAGTTAGTTGTTTTAAAGTGGGACAGTTGGTTTAAAGTGGGACAGTAGTTAGTTGTTTTAAAGTGGGACAGTAGTTAGTTGTTTTAAAGTGAGACAGTAGTTAGGTTATAAAGTGGGACAGTAGTTAGTTGGTTTAAAGTGGGACAGTAGTTAGTTGTTTTAAAGTGGGACAGTAGTTAGTTGGTTTAAAGTGGGACAGTAGTTAGTTGGTTTAAAGTGGGACAGTAGTTAGTTGTTTTAAAGTGGGATAGTAGTTAGTTGGTTTAAAGTGGGACAGTTGTTTTAAAGTGGGACAGTTGGTTTAAAGTGGGACAGTAGTTAGTTGTTTTAAAGTGGGACAGTAGTTAGTTGGTTTAAAGTGGGACAGTTTGTTTAAAGTGGGACAGTAGTTAGTTGTTTTAAAGTGGGACAGTTGGTTTAAAGTGGGACAGTAGTTAGTTGGTTTAAAGTGGGACAGTAGTTAGTTGGTTTAAAGTGGGACAGTAGTTAGTTGTTTTATAGTGAGACAGTAGTTACTTGTTTTATAGTGGGACAGTAGTTAGTTGGTTTAAAGTGGGGCAGTAGTTAGTTGGTTTAAAGTGGGACAGTAGTTAGTTGTTTTAAAGTGGGACAGTTGGTTTAAAGTGGGGCAGTAGTTAGTTGTTTTAAAGTGGGACAGTTGGTTTAAAGTGGGACAGTAGTTAGTTGGTTTAAAGTGGGGCAGTAGTTAGTTGTTTTATAGTGGGACAGTAGTTAGTTGTTTTATAGTGAGACAGTAGTTAGTTGTTTTAAAGTGGGACAGTAGTTAGTTGGTTTATAGTGGGACAGTAGTTAGTTGTTTTAAAGTGGGACAGTAGTTAGTTGGTTTATAGTGGGGCAGTAGTTAGTTGTTTTAAAGGGGGACAGTAGTTAGTTGTTTTAAAGTGGGACAGTAGTTAGTTGTTTTATAGTGGGACAGTAGTTAGTTGGTTTAAAGTGGGACAGTTGTTAGTTGGTTTATAGTGGAACAGTAGTTAGTTGGTTTATAGTGGGACAGTAGTTAGATGTTTTAAAGTGGGACAGTAGTTAGATGTTTTATAGTGGGACAGTAGTTAGTTGGTTTATAGTGGGACAGTAGTTAGTTGGTTTAAAGTGGGACAGTAGTTAGTTGTTTTAAAGTGGGACATTAGTTAGTTGGTTTATAGTGGGACAGTAGTTAGATGTTTTAAAGTGGGACAGTAGTTAGTTGTTTTAAAGTGGGACAGTAGTTAGTTGGTTTAAAGTGGGACAGTAGTTAGTTGGTTTAAAGTGGGACAGTAGTTAGTTGGTTTAAAGTGGGACAGTTGGTTTAAAGTGGGACAGTAGTTAGTTGTTTTAAAGTGGGGCAGTAGTTAGTTGGTTTAAAGTGGGACAGTTGGTTTAAAGTGGGACAGTTGTTTTAAAGTGGGACAGTAGTTAGTTGGTTTATAGTGGGACAGTAGTTAGATGTTTTAAAGTGGGACAGTAGTTAGTTGTTTTACAGTGGGACAGTAGTTAGATGTTTTAAAGTGGGACAGTAGTTAGTTGGTTTAAAGTGGGACAGTATTTAGTTGGTTTATAGTGGGACAGTAGTTAGATGTTTTAAAGTGGGACAGTAGTTAGTTGTTTTAAAGTGGGACAGTAGTTAGTTGTTTTAAAGTGGGACAGTTGGTTTAAAGTGGGACAGTAGTTAGTTGTTTTAAAGTGGGACAGTAGTTAGTTGGTTTAAAGTGGGGCAGTAGTTAGTTGGTTTAAAGTCGGACAGTAGTTAGTTGTTTTATAGTGAGACAGTAGTTAGTTGTTTTAAAGTGGGACAGTTGGTTTAAAGTGGGACAGTAGTTAGTTGTTTTAAAGTGGGAGAGTAGTTAGTTGGTTTAAAGTTGGACAGTAGTTAGTTGTTTTAAAGTGGGACAGTAGTTAGTTGTTTTAAAGTGAGACAGTAGTTAGTTGTTTTATAGTGAGACAGTAGTTAGTTGTTTTAAAGTGGGACAGTTGGTTTAAAGTGGGACAGTAGTTAGTGGTTTTAAAGTGGGAGAGTAGTTAGTTGGTTTAAAGTGGGACAGTAGTTAGTTGTTTTAAAGTGGGACAGTAGTTAGTTGTTTTAAAGTGGGATAGTAGTTAGTTGTTTTAAAGGGGGAGAGTAGTTAGTTGTTTTAAAGTGGGACAGTTGTTTTAAAGTGAGACAGTAGTTAGTTGTTTTAAAGTGGGACAGTAGTTAGTTGTTTTAAAGTGGGACAGTAGTTAGTTGGTTTAAAGTGGGACAGTAGTTAGTTGTTTTAAAGTGGGACAGTAGTTAGTTGGTTTAAAGTGGGACAGTTGGTTTAAAGTGGGACAGTAGTTAGTTGTTTTAAAGTGGGGCAGTAGTTAGTTGGTTTAAAGTGGGACAGTTGGTTTAAAGTGGGACAGTTGTTTTAAAGTGGGACAGTAGTTAGTTGGTTTATAGTGGGACAGTAGTTAGATGTTTTAAAGTGGGACAGTAGTTAGTTGTTTTACAGTGGGACAGTAGTTAGATGTTTTAAAGTGGGACAGTAGTTAGTTGGTTTAAAGTGGGACAGTATTTAGTTGGTTTATAGTGGGACAGTAGTTAGATGTTTTAAAGTGGGACAGTAGTTAGTTGTTTTAAAGTGGGACAGTAGTTAGTTTTTTTAAAGTGGGACAGTTGGTTTAAAGTGGGACAGTAGTTAGTTGTTTTAAAGTGGGACAGTAGTTAGTTGTTTTAAAGTGAGACAGTAGTTAGGTTATAAAGTGGGACAGTAGTTAGTTGGTTTAAAGTGGGACAGTAGTTAGTTGTTTTAAAGTGGGACAGTAGTTAGTTGGTTTAAAGTGGGACAGTAGTTAGTTGGTTTAAAGTGGGACAGTAGTTAGTTGTTTTAAAGTGGGATAGTAGTTAGTTGGTTTAAAGTGGGACAGTTGTTTTAAAGTGGGACAGTTGGTTTAAAGTGGGACAGTAGTTAGTTGTTTTAAAGTGGGACAGTAGTTAGTTGGTTTAAAGTGGGACAGTTTGTTTAAAGTGGGACAGTAGTTAGTTGTTTTAAAGTGGGACAGTTGGTTTAAAGTGGGACAGTAGTTAGTTGGTTTAAAGTGGGACAGTAGTTAGTTGGTTTAAAGTGGGACAGTAGTTAGTTGTTTTATAGTGAGACAGTAGTTACTTGTTTTATAGTGGGACAGTAGTTAGTTGGTTTAAAGTGGGGCAGTAGTTAGTTGGTTTAAAGTGGGACAGTAGTTAGTTGTTTTAAAGTGGGACAGTTGGTTTAAAGTGGGGCAGTAGTTAGTTGTTTTAAAGTGGGACAGTTGGTTTAAAGTGGGACAGTAGTTAGTTGGTTTAAAGTGGGGCAGTAGTTAGTTGTTTTATAGTGGGACAGTAGTTAGTTGTTTTATAGTGAGACAGTAGTTAGTTGTTTTAAAGTGGGACAGTAGTTAGTTGGTTTATAGTGGGACAGTAGTTAGTTGTTTTAAAGTGGGACAGTAGTTAGTTGGTTTATAGTGGGGCAGTAGTTAGTTGTTTTAAAGGGGGACAGTAGTTAGTTGTTTTAAAGTGGGACAGTAGTTAGTTGTTTTATAGTGGGACAGTAGTTAGTTGGTTTAAAGTGGGACAGTTGTTAGTTGGTTTATAGTGGAACAGTAGTTAGTTGTTTTATAGTGAGACAGTAGTTAGTTGTTTTAAAGTGGGACAGTAGTTAGTTGTTTTATAGTGGGACAGTAGTTAGTTGTTTTAAAGTGGGACAGTAGTTAGTTGTTTTAAAGTGGGAGAGTTGGTTTAAAGTGGGGCAGAAGTTAGTTGTTTTAAAGTGGGACAGTAGTTAGTTGGTTTAAAGTGGGACAGTAGTTAGTTGTTTTAAAGTGGGACAGTAGTTAGTTGTTTTAAAGTGGGACAGTTGGTTTAAAGTGGGACAGTAGTTAGTTGTTTTATAGTGAGACAGTAGTTAGTTGGTTTAAAGTGGGACAGTAGTTAGTTGGTTTATAGTGGGACAGTAGTTAGTTGTTTTATAGTGGGACAGTAGTTAGTTGGTTTAAAGTGGGACAGTAGTTAGTTGTTTTATAGTGGGACAGTAGTTAGTTGGTTTATAGTGAGACAGTAGTTAGTTGGTTTAAAGTGGGACAGTAGTTAGTTGTTTTATAGTGGGACAGTAGTTAGTTGTTTTAAAGTGGGACAGTAGTTAGTTGTTTTATAGTGGGACAGTAGTTAGTTGGTTTATAGTGAGACAGTAGTTAGTTGTTTTATAGTTAGACAGTAGTTAGTTGGTTTAAAGTGGGACAGTAGTTAGTTGTTTTATAGTGAGACAGTAGTTAGTTGTTTTATAGTGGGACAGTAGTTAGTTGTTTTATAGTGGGACAGTAGTTAGTTGTTTTATAGTTAGACAGTAGTTAGTTGGTTTAAAGTGGGACAGTAGTTAGTTGGTTTAAAGTGGGACAGTAGTTAGTTGTTTTATAGTGAGACAGTAGTTAGTTGTTTTATAGTGGGACAGTAGTTAGTTGTTTTAAAGTGAGACAGTAGTTAGTTGTTTTATAGTGGGACAGTTGGTTTAAAGTGGGACAGTAGTTAGTTGTTTTATAGTGGGACAGTAGTTAGTTGGTTTATAGTGGGACAGTTGGTTTAAAGTGGGACAGTAGTTAGTGGTTTTAAAGTGGGACAGTAGTTAGTTGTTTTATAGTGAGACAGTAGTTAGTTGTTTTAAAGTGAGACAGTAGTTAGTTGGTTTATAGTGGGACAGTTGGTTTAAAGTGGGACAGTAGTTAGTTGGTTTAAAGTGGGGCAGTAGTTAGTTGTTTTAAAGTGAGACAGTAGTTAGTTGTTTTATAGTGGGACAGTAGTTAGTTGGTTTAAAGTGGGACAGTAGTTAGTTGGTTTATAGTGGGACAGTAGTTAGTTGTTTTAAAGTGAGACAGTAGTTAGTTGTTTTATAGTGGGACAGTAGTTAGTTGGTTTAAAGTGGGACAGTAGTTAGTTGGTTTAAAGTGGGACAGTAGTTAGTTGTTTTATAGTGGGACAGTAGTTAGTTGGTTTAAAGTGGGACAGTAGTTAGTTGTTTTATAGTGGGACAGTAGTTAGTTAGTTTAAAGTGGGACAGTAGTTAGTTGTTTTATAGTGGGACAGTAGTTAGTTGTTTTAAAGTGAGACAGTAGTTACTTGTTTTATAGTGGGACAGTAGTTAGTTAGTTTAAAGTGGGACAGTAGTTAGTTGGTTTAAAGTGGGACAGTTGGTTTATAGTGAGACAGTAGTTAGTTGTTTTATAGTGAGACAGTAGATAGTTGGTTTAAAGTGGGGCAGTAGTTAGTTGGTTTAAAGTGGGACAGTAGTTAGTTGGTTTAAAGTGGGACAGTTGGTTTATAGTGAGACAGTAGTTAGTTGGTTTAAAGTGGGACAGTAGTTAGATGGTTTAAAGTTAGACAGTAGTTAGTTGTTTTATAGTGAGACAGTAGTTAGTTGGTTTATAGTGGGACAGTAGTTAGTTGTTTTATAGTGGGACAGTAGTTAGTTGTTTTAAAGTGAGACAGTAGTTAATTGGTTTAAAGTGGGACAGTAGTTAGTTGTTTTATAGTGGGACAGTAGTTAGTTGGTTTATAGTGAGACAGTAGTTAGTTGTTTTATAGTGAGACAGTAGTTAGTTGGTTTATAGTGAGACAGTAGTTAGTTGGTTTATAGTGGGACAGTAGTTAGTTGTTTTATAGTGAGACAGTAGTTAGTTGGTTTAAAGTGGGACAGTAGTTAGTTGGTTTATAGTGGGACAGTAGTTAGTTGTTTTATAGTGGGACAGTAGTTAGTTGGTTTAAAGTGGGGCAGTAGTTAGTTGTTTTATAGTGGGACAGTAGTTAGTTGTTTTAAAGTGGGACAGTAGTTAGTTGTTTTATAGTGGGACAGTAGTTAGTTGGTTTATAGTGAGACAGTAGTTAGTTGTTTTATAGTTAGACAGTAGTTAGTTGGTTTAAAGTGGGACAGTAGTTAGTTGTTTTATAGTGAGACAGTAGTTAGTTGTTTTATAGTGGGACAGTAGTTAGTTGTTTTATAGTGGGACAGTAGTTAGTTGTTTTATAGTTAGACAGTAGTTAGTTGGTTTAAAGTGGGACAGTAGTTAGTTGGTTTAAAGTGGGACAGTAGTTAGTTGTTTTATAGTGAGACAGTAGTTAGTTGTTTTATAGTGGGACAGTAGTTAGTTGTTTTAAAGTGAGACAGTAGTTAGTTGTTTTATAGTGGGACAGTTGGTTTAAAGTGGGACAGTAGTTAGTTGTTTTATAGTGGGACAGTAGTTAGTTGGTTTATAGTGGGACAGTTGGTTTAAAGTGGGACAGTAGTTAGTGGTTTTAAAGTGGGACAGTAGTTAGTTGTTTTATAGTGAGACAGTAGTTAGTTGTTTTAAAGTGAGACAGTAGTTAGTTGGTTTATAGTGGGACAGTTGGTTTAAAGTGGGACAGTAGTTAGTTGGTTTAAAGTGGGGCAGTAGTTAGTTGTTTTAAAGTGAGACAGTAGTTAGTTGTTTTATAGTGGGACAGTAGTTAGTTGGTTTAAAGTGGGACAGTAGTTAGTTGGTTTATAGTGGGACAGTAGTTAGTTGTTTTAAAGTGAGACAGTAGTTAGTTGTTTTATAGTGGGACAGTAGTTAGTTGGTTTAAAGTGGGACAGTAGTTAGTTGGTTTAAAGTGGGACAGTAGTTAGTTGTTTTATAGTGGGACAGTAGTTAGTTGGTTTAAAGTGGGACAGTAGTTAGTTGTTTTATAGTGGGACAGTAGTTAGTTAGTTTAAAGTGGGACAGTAGTTAGTTGGTTTAAAGTGAGACAGTAGTTAGTTGGTTTAAAGTGGGGCAGTAGTTAGTTGTTTTATAGTGGGACAGTAGTTAGTTGGTTTAAAGTGAGACAGTAGTTAGTTGGTTTATAGTGGGACAGTTGGTTTAAAGTGGGACAGTAGTTAGTTGGTTTAAAGTGGGACAGTAGTTAGTTGGTTTATAGTGGGACAGTTGGTTGAAAGTGGGACAGTAGTTAGTTGTTTTAAAGTGGGACAGTAGTTAGTTGTTTTAAAGTGGGACAGTAGTTAGTTGGTTTATAGTGGGACAGTTGGTTTAAAGTGGGACAGTAGTTAGTTGTTTTAAAGTGGGACAGTAGTTAGTTGGTTTATAGTGAGACAGTAGTTAGTTGTTTTAAAGTGGGACAGTAGTTAGTTGTTTCATAGTGAGACAGTAGTTAGTTGTTTTAAAGTGGGACAGTAGTTAGTTGTTTTATAGTGGGACAGTAGTTAGTTGGTTTATAGTGAGACAGTAGTTAGTTGTTTTATAGTGAGACAGTAGATAGTTGTTTTAAAGGTGGACAGTAGTTAGTTGGTTTAAAGTGGGACAGTAGTTAGTTGGTTTATAGTGGGACAGTAGTTAGTTGGTTTAAAGTGAGACAGTAGTTAGTTGTTTTATAGTGGGACAGTAGTTAGTTGGTTTAAAGTGGGACAGTAGTTAGTTAGTTTAAAGTGGGACAGTAGTTAGTTGGTTTATAGTGAGACAGTAGTTAGTTGTTTTATAGTGGGACAGTAGTTAGTTGTTTTAAAGTGAGACAGTAGTTACTTGTTTTATAGTGGGACAGTAGTTAGTTAGTTTAAAGTGGGACAGTAGTTAGTTGGTTTAAAGTGGGACAGTTGGTTTATAGTGAGACAGTAGTTAGTTGTTTTATAGTGAGACAGTAGATAGTTGGTTTAAAGTGGGGCAGTAGTTAGTTGGTTTAAAGTGGGACAGTAGTTAGATGGTTTAAAGTTAGACAGTAGTTAGTTGTTTTATAGTGAGACAGTAGTTAGTTGGTTTATAGTGGGACAGTAGTTAGTTGTTTTAAAGTGGGACAGTAGTTAGTTGTTTTATAGTGGGACAGTAGTTAGTTGTTTTAAAGTTAGACAGTAGTTAGTTGGTTTAAAGTGGGACAGTAGTTAGTTGTTTTATAGTGGGACAGTAGTTAGTTGGTTTATAGTGAGACAGTAGTTAGTTGTTTTATAGTGAGACAGTAGTTAGTTGGTCTATAGTGAGACAGTAGTTAGTTGGTTTATAGTGGGACAGTAGTTAGTTGTTTTATAGTGAGACAGTAGTTAGTTGGTTTAAAGTGGGACAGTAGTTAGTTGGTTTATAGTGGGACAGTAGTTAGTTGTTTTATAGTGGGACAGTAGTTAGTTGTTTTAAAGTGGGACAGTAGTTAGTTGGTTTATAGTGAGACAGTAGTTAGTTGTTTTAAAGTGGGACAGTAGTTAGTTGTTTTATAGTGGGACAGTAGTTAGTTGTTTTATAGTGGGACAGTAGTTAGTTGTTTTATAGTGGGACAGTAGTTAGTTGGTTTATAGTGGGACAGTAGTTAGTTGGTTTAAAGTGGGACAGTAGTTAGTTGTTTTATAGTGGGACAGTTGGTTTAAAGTGGGACAGTAGTTAGTTGTTTTATAGTGAGACAGTAGTTAGTTGTTTTATAGTGGGACAGTAGTTAGTTGTTTTATAGTGGTACAGTAGTTAGTTGTTTTATAGTGGGACAGTAGTTAGTTGGTTTAAAGTGGGACAGTAGTTAGTTAGTTTATAGTGAGACAGTAGTTAGTTAGTTTATAGTGGGACAGTAGTTAGTTGGTTTAAAGTGGGACAGTAGTTAGTTAGTTTATAGTGGGACAGTAGTTAGTTGGTTTAAAGTGGGACAGTAGTTAGTTAGTTTATAGTGGGACAGTAGTTAGTTGGTTTATAGTGAGACAGTAGTTAGTTGTTTTAAAGTGGGACAGTAGTTAGTTGTTTTATAGTGGGACAGTAGTTAGTTGTTTTATAGTGAGACAGTAGTTAGTTGGTTTAAAGGGGGACAGTAGTTAGTTGTTTTATAGTGAGACAGTAGTTAGTTGGTTTAAAGGGGGACAGTAGTTAGTTGTTTTAAAGTGGGACAGTAGTTAGTTGTTTTATAGTGGGACAGTAGTTAGTTGGTTTAAAGTGGGACAGTAGTTAGTTGTTTTAAAGTGAGACAGTAGTTAGTTGGTTTAAAGTGGGACAGTAGTTAGTTGTTTTAAAGTCGGACAGTAGTTAGTTGGTTTAAAGTGGGGCAGTAGTTAGTTGTTTTAAAGTCGGACAGTAGTTAGTTGGTTTAAAGTGGGGCAGTAGTTAGTTGTTTTAAAGTGGGACAGTAGTTAGTTGTTTTAAAGTTGGACAGTAGTTAGTTGTTTTAAAGTGAGACAGTAGTTAGTTGGTTTAAAGTGGGACAGTAGTTAGTTGTTTTAAAGTCGGACAGTAGTTAGTTGGTTTAAAGTGGGGCAGTAGTTAGTTGTTTTAAAGTGGGGCAGTAGTTAGTTGGTTTAAAGTGGGACAGTAGTTAATTATTTTATAGTGGGACAGTAGTTAGTTGGTTTAAAGTGGGGCAGTAGTTCATTGTTTTAAAGTGGGACAGTAGTTAGTTGGTTTAAAGTGGGACAGTAGATAGTTGTTTTAAAGTGGGACAGTAGTTAGTTGTTTTAAAGTGGGATAGTAGTTAGTTGGTTTAAAGTGGTACAGTTGGTTTAAAGTGGGACAGTTGGTTTAAAGTGGGACAGTTGGTTTAAAGTGGGGCAGTAGTTAGTTGTTTTAAAGTGGGACAGTTGGTTTAAAGTGAGACAGTAGTTAGTTGTTTTAAAGTGGGACAGTAGTTAGTTGGTTTAAAGTGGGACAGTTGGTTTAAAGTGGGACAGTAGTTAGTTGTTTTAAAGTGGGACAGTAGTTAGTTGTTTTATAGTGGGACAGTAGTTAGTTGGTTTATAGTGGGACAGTAGTTAGTTGTTTTAAAGTGGGACAGTAGTTAGTTGGTTTATAGTGGGACAGTAGTTAGTTGTTTTAAAGTGGGACAGTAGTTAGTTGGTTTAAAGTGGGACAGTAGTTAGTTGGTTTATAGTGGGGCAGTAGTTAGTTGTTTTAAAGTGGGACAGTAGTTAGTTGGTTTATAGTGGGACAGTAGTTAGTTGGTTTATAGTGGGGCAGTAGTTAGTTGTTTTAAAGTGGGACAGTAGTTAGTTGGTTTATAGTGGGACAGTAGTTAGTTGTTTTAAAGTGGGACAGTAGTTAGTTGGTTTAAAGTGGGACAGTAGTTAGTTGGTTTAAAGTGAGGCAGTAGTTAGTTGGTTTAAAGTGGGACAGTTGGTTTAAAGTGGGACAGTAGTTAGTTGTTTTATAGTGGGACAGTAGTTAGTTGGTTTAAAGGGGGACAGTAGTTAGTTGTTTTAAAGTGGGACAGTAGTTAGTTGGTTTAAAGTGGGGCAGTAGTTAGTTGTTTTATAGTGAGACAGTAGATAGTTGTTTTAAAGTGGGACAGTAGTTAGTTGGTTTAAAGTGGGACAGTAGTTAGTTTTTTTAACGTGGGACAGTAGTTAGTTGGTTTAAAGGGGGACAGTAGTTAGTTGGTTTAAAGGGGGACAGTAGTTAGTTGGTTTAAAGTGGGACAGTTGGTTTAAAGTGGGACAGTAGTTAGTTGGTTTAAAGTGGGACAGTAGATAGTTGTTTTAAAGTGGGACAGTAGTTAGTTGTTTTAAAGTGGGATAGTAGTTAGTTGGTTTAAAGTGGTACAGTTGGTTTAAAGTGGGACAGTTGGTTTAAAGTGGGGCAGTAGTTAGTTGTTTTAAAGTGGGACAGTTGGTTTAAAGTGAGACAGTAGTTAGTTGTTTTAAAGTGGGACAGTAGTTAGTTGGTTTAAAGTGGGACAGTTGGTTTAAAGTGGGACAGTAGTTAGTTGGTTTAAAGTGGGACAGTAGTTACTTGTTTTATAGTGGGACAGTAGTTAGTTGTTTTATAGTGAGACAGTAGTTAGTTGTTTTAAAGTGAGACAGTAGTTAGTTGTTTTATAGTGAGACAGTAGTTAGTTGGTTTAAAGTGGGACAGTAGTTAGTTGTTTTATAGTTGGACAGTAGTTAGTTGTTTTAAAGTGAGACAGTAGTTAGTTGGTTTAAAGTGGGACAGTAGTTAGTTGTTTTAAAGTCGGACAGTAGTTAGTTGGTTTAAAGTGGGGCAGTAGTTAGTTGTTTTAAAGTGGGGCAGTAGTTAGTTGGTTTAAAGTGGGACAGTAGTTAATTATTTTATAGTGGGACAGTAGTTAGTTGGTTTAAAGTGGGGCAGTAGTTCATTGTTTTAAAGTGGGACAGTAGTTAGTTGGTTTAAAGTGGGACAGTAGATAGTTGTTTTAAAGTGGGACAGTAGTTAGTTGTTTTAAAGTGGGATAGTAGTTAGTTGGTTTAAAGTGGTACAGTTGGTTTAAAGTGGGACAGTTGGTTTAAAGTGGGACAGTTGGTTTAAAGTGGGGCAGTAGTTAGTTGTTTTAAAGTGGGACAGTTGGTTTAAAGTGAGACAGTAGTTAGTTGTTTTAAAGTGGGACAGTAGTTAGTTGGTTTAAAGTGGGACAGTTGGTTTAAAGTGGGACAGTAGTTAGTTGTTTTAAAGTGGGACAGTAGTTAGTTGTTTTATAGTGGGACAGTAGTTAGTTGGTTTATAGTGGGACAGTAGTTAGTTGTTTTAAAGTGGGACAGTAGTTAGTTGGTTTATAGTGGGACAGTAGTTAGTTGTTTTAAAGTGGGACAGTAGTTAGTTGGTTTAAAGTGGGACAGTAGTTAGTTGGTTTATAGTGGGGCAGTAGTTAGTTGTTTTAAAGTGGGACAGTAGTTAGTTGGTTTATAGTGGGACAGTAGTTAGTTGGTTTATAGTGGGGCAGTAGTTAGTTGTTTTAAAGTGGGACAGTAGTTAGTTGGTTTATAGTGGGACAGTAGTTAGTTGTTTTAAAGTGGGACAGTAGTTAGTTGGTTTAAAGTGGGACAGTAGTTAGTTGGTTTAAAGTGAGGCAGTAGTTAGTTGGTTTAAAGTGGGACAGTTGGTTTAAAGTGGGACAGTAGTTAGTTGTTTTATAGTGGGACAGTAGTTAGTTGGTTTAAAGGGGGACAGTAGTTAGTTGTTTTAAAGTGGGACAGTAGTTAGTTGGTTTAAAGTGGGGCAGTAGTTAGTTGTTTTATAGTGAGACAGTAGATAGTTGTTTTAAAGTGGGACAGTAGTTAGTTGGTTTAAAGTGGGACAGTAGTTAGTTTTTTTAACGTGGGACAGTAGTTAGTTGGTTTAAAGGGGGACAGTAGTTAGTTGGTTTAAAGGGGGACAGTAGTTAGTTGGTTTAAAGTGGGACAGTTGGTTTAAAGTGGGACAGTAGTTAGTTGGTTTAAAGTGGGACAGTAGATAGTTGTTTTAAAGTGGGACAGTAGTTAGTTGTTTTAAAGTGGGATAGTAGTTAGTTGGTTTAAAGTGGTACAGTTGGTTTAAAGTGGGACAGTTGGTTTAAAGTGGGGCAGTAGTTAGTTGTTTTAAAGTGGGACAGTTGGTTTAAAGTGAGACAGTAGTTAGTTGTTTTAAAGTGGGACAGTAGTTAGTTGGTTTAAAGTGGGACAGTTGGTTTAAAGTGGGACAGTAGTTAGTTGGTTTAAAGTGGGACAGTAGTTACTTGTTTTATAGTGGGACAGTAGTTAGTTGTTTTATAGTGAGACAGTAGTTAGTTGTTTTAAAGTGAGACAGTAGTTAGTTGTTTTATAGTGAGACAGTAGTTAGTTGGTTTAAAGTGGGACAGTAGTTAGTTGTTTTATAGTGGGACAGTAGTTAGTTGTTTTATAGTGAGACAGTAGTTAGTTGGTTTAAAGTGGGACAGTAGTTAGTTGTTTTATAGTGAGACAGTAGTTAGTTGTTTTATAGTGGGACAGTAGTTAGTTGTTTTAAAGTGGGACAGTAGTTAGTTGTTTTATAGTGGGACAGTAGTTAGTTGTTTTAAAGTGGGACAGTAGTTACTTGTTTTATAGTGGGACAGTAGTTAGTTGTTTTATAGTGGGACAGTAGTTAGTTGGTTTAAAGTGGGACAGTAGTTAGTTGGTTTAAAGTGAGGCAGTAGTTAGTTGGTTTAAAGTGGGACAGTTGGTTTAAAGTGGGACAGTAGTTAGTTGTTTTATAGTGGGACAGTAGTTAGTTGGTTTAAAGGGGGACAGTAGTTAGTTGTTTTAAAGTGGGACAGTAGTTAGTTGGTTTAAAGTGGGGCAGTAGTTAGTTGTTTTAAAGTTGGACAGTAGATAGTTGTTTTAAAGTGGGACAGTAGTTAGTTGGTTTAAAGTGGGACAGTTGGTTTAAAGTGGGACAGTAGTTAGTTGTTTTAAAGTGGGGAAGTAGTTAGTTGTTTTAAAGTGGGGCAGTAATTAGTTGTTTTAAAGTGGGACAGTTGTTTTAAAGTGGGGCAGTAGTTAGTTGTTTTAAAGTGGGACAGTTGGTTTAAAGTGGGACAGTTGTTTTAAAGTGGGGAAGTAGTTAGTTGTTTTATAGTGGGGCCGTCCTCTTCTTGTCTTGTTTTTCCAGTTGTGTTATCTCCAGTCAGTTCCCTGTGTTTGTTTTTGTCTTTTTCCTTTGACTGACTGACGTACTGCAGCTGAAAGGCAGGTTTTCTCCGAACCCTCACCTGTCACATATCTCAAACAGGGAGAAGGAGAGGGAGTGAGGGGGAAGGGGGGGAGAAAGAAAGAAGGAGGGGAGAGAGAGGGAAGGAGGGGGAGAGAGGGGAGAGTGGAGAAGGAGGAGAGAGAGAGGGAATGAGGGAGAAAGGAGGAGAGAGGGGGAAGGAGTGGGAAGGAGGGGAGAAAGACGGAAGGAGAGGGAGAGAGGGGGGAGGAGGGGAGAGAGAGGAAAGGAGGGGAGAGAGAGGAAAAACAAAAACCAAGAAGGATAAGTACGCACAGAAAGATAACTAGTTAATGACTACCTGTTGGTGGTTGTAGACTGAAACTTGTCAGAGCAGCACAGACTTCCTATTGAGTAGTGATGAGGGATACATGAGAATGTAGGCATGTTTTGGTAAATATGATGTAGCCTGGACAGGACAGGGGGGAAGACAATGTAGTTCTGACTAGCTGTGAGTAGTGAGAGGGAGGGGGAGAGGGGGAACAGATCAGTTTGGGGGAGGTGTGAGAGAGAGGGAAAGAGAAAAGAGAGGAAGGACAGAGCGAGAGTGTGGAAAGAGCGAGAGAGAGGACAGAGAGAGAGAGGACAGAGAGAGAGAGGACTAAGAGAGAGAGAGCATAGAGAGAGAGAGAGGACAGAGAGAGAGAGGGGGAGAGAGAGAGAGGATAGAGAGAGAGGATAGTGAGAGAGAGGACAGAGAGAGAGAGGGGAGAGAGAGAGGGGAATAGAAAAAGAGAGTGAGAGAGAGGGGGAGAGAGAGAGGATAGAGAGAGAGAGGACAGAGAGAGAGAGGACAGATAGAGAGAGGATAGAGAGAGAGAGGACAGAGAGAGGGGAGAGAGAGAGAGAGGACAGAGAGAGAGAGAGGAATAGAAAAAGAGAGCGAGAGAGAGGGGGAGAGAGAGAGGATAGAGAGAGAGAGGATAGAGAGAGAGAGGATAGAGAGAGAGAGGACAGAGAGAGAGAGGGGGAGAAAGAGAGGACAGAGAGAGATAGGATAGAGAGCGAGAGGACAGAGAGAGAAAGGGGGAGAGAGAGAGAGAGGATAGAGATAGAGAGGATAGTGAGAGAGAGGACAGAGAGAGAGAGGGGAATAGAAAAAGAGAGCGAGGGAGAGGGGGAGAGAGTGGGAGAGAAGGAGAGAGGGGAGAGAGAGAGAGGGGGACAGAGAGAGAGAGAGAGAGAGAGAGGGGGGGGGGGGGACAGAGAGAGAAGGGGGGGCAGAGAGAGAGGGGGACAGAGAGAGAGAGAGGGAGGAGGTTGTTATTTCAGAGTAGCTGTTGTTGTCCTTAACGATGTGTCTGTCTCCTGCTGTGACTCTGTGAGGGAGTCACTGTGCCCACAGTCAGCCCCAAGCTGAGAAAGCACCAGTAAACGGGATTGCACTGCTGGCAGGATGTGATTGTGTGTGTGTGTGTGTGTGTGTGTGTGTGTGTGTGTGTGTGTGTGTGTGTGTGTGTGTGTGTGTGTGTGTGTGTGTGCTCTGTCATCGCCTATCCTCAAACACCTCAACGTTACGAGAAGAAGTAGCGTTTCTGGTTTCTCCCGGACAGTTCACTGTATATTGTGAAATGAGAAAACAATAGTGTGTGTTTGTCTGTGTGTGTGTGTGTCTGTGTGTGTGTTTGTCTGTGTGCTTGTCTGTGTGTGTCTGTGTGTCTGTCTATGTGGTTGTGTGTGTGTGTGTGTGTGTGTGTGTGTGTGTGTGTGTGTTTGTGTGTGTGTCTGTGTGTGTGTGTGTGTGTGTGTGTGTGTGTGTGTGTGTGTGTGTGTGTGTGTGTGTGTGTGTGTGTGTGTGTGTGTGTGTGTGTGTGAGAAAGAAGGACTTGAATCCCAGTCAAATAATAATCAGATTGTCTTCTGTTTGTTAAGCTCCAGAGCCTTCAGAAAGTATTCACACCCCTTCACCTATTCCACATTGTGTTACAGCCTGAATTTAAAATGGATTACATTAAAAACATTTGTGTTTAGACACAATACCCAATCATGTCAAAAGAGAATAATGTATTTACATATATAAATTAATAACAAATGAAAAGCTGAAATGTCTTGAGTCAATAAGTATTCAACCCCTTTGTTATAGCAAGCCTAAATAAGTTCAGGAATAAAAATGTGCTTATTAACAAGTCACATAATACAATGGCTTGCGAAAGTATTCACCCCCTTGGCATTTTTCCTATTTTGTTGCCTTACAATCCGTTTGTATCATTTGATTTACACAACACTTTGCCAATGCAAAATACTTTTTATTGTGAAACTTTGACAATTTGACAAAAAAACTGAAAACTTGAGCGTGCATAACTATTCACCCCCCTAATGTCAATACTTTGTAGAGACACCTTTCGCAGCAATTACAGCTGCAAGTCTCTTGGGGGTATGTCTCAATAAACTTGGCACATCTAGCCACTGGGATTTTTGCCCATTCTTCAAGGCAAAACTGCTCCAGCTCCTTCAAGTTGGATGGGTTCCGCTGGTGTACAGCAATCTTTATGTTGTAAAAAGACTGAAACAGGTTTCCATCAAGAATTTCCCTGTATTTAGCACCATCCATCATTCCTTCAATTCTGACCAGTTTCCCAGTCTCTGCCGATGAAAAACATCCCCACATGCGGCCACCGCCCTGCCTCACTGTGGGGATGTGGTTCTCGGGGTGATGAGAGATGTTTGGTTTGCGCCAGACATAGCGTTTTCCTTGATGGCCAAAAAGCTCAATGTTAGTCTCATCTGACCAGAGTCTCCCACATGCCTTCTGGCATTTTTTCTTTAAGCAATGGCTTTTTTCTGGCCACTCTTCCGTAAAGCCCAGCTCTGTGGAGGGTACAGCTTAAAGTGGTCCTATGGACAGATACTCCAATCTCCGCTGTGGAGCTTTGCAGCTCCTTCAGGGTTATCTTTAGTCTCTTTGTTGCCTCTCTGATTAATGCCCTCCTTGCCTGGTCTGTGAGTTTTGGTGGGCGGCCCTCTCTTGCCAGGTTTGTTGTGGTTCCATATTCTTAAAATGTTCAAATAATAGATTTAATGGTGCCCTGTGGGATGTTCAAAGTTAATTATATTTTTTTTATAACCCAACCCTGATCTGTAGTTCTCCACAACTTTGTCCCTGACCTGTTTGGAGAGCTCCTTGGTCTTCATGGTGCCGCTTGCCTTGATGGTGCCCCTTGCTTAGTGGTATTGCAGACTCTGGGGCCTTTCAGAACAGGTGTAGATATACTGAGATCATGTGACAGATCATGTGACACTTAGATTGTACACAGGTGGACTGTAACTAATTCTGTGACTTCTTAAGGTAATTAGCTGCACCAGATCTTATTAAGGGGCTTCATTGCAAAGTGGTGAATACATATGCACAAACTTTTTATTTTTTAAATTTCACCTTACCAATTTGGACTATTTTGTGTTTGTCCATTACATGAAATCCAAATAAAAAATCAATTTAAATTACAGGTTGTAAGGCAATAAAAGAGATAAAACGCCATGGGGGATGAATACTTTTGCAAGGCCCTGTACATTTCATGGACTCACTTTGTGTGCAATAATGGTGTTTAATAACATGATTTTTTAATTACTATCTCATCTCTGTTCCCCACACATACAATTATCTGTAAGGTCCTTTAGTCGAGCAGTGAATTTACAACCCAGATTAAAACCACAAACACCAGGGAGCTTTTCAAATGACTCACAAAGAAGGGCACCTATTGGTATATGGGTGAAAATAAAGTAGACATTGAATATCTCTTTGAGCATGGTGAAGTTATTAATTACACTTTGGATGGTGTATCGATATACCCAGTCACTGCAAAGATACAGGTGTCCTTCCTGCCGGATAGGATGGAAACCACTCAGGGATTTCACAATGAGGCCAATGGTGACTTTAAAAAGAGGTGCAGAGTTTAATGGCTGCGAGAGGAGAAAACGGAGGATGGATCAGACAGAGTGAAAAGAAGGAAGTCTGTACAGAATAAAACTATTCATCCTGTTTGCAACAAAGCACTAAAGTAATACTGCAAAACAAGTGGCAAAGCAATTCACTTTTTGTCCTGAATACAAAAGTACAACACATTACTGAGTACCACTCTCCATATTTTCAAGCATAGGGATAGCTGCATCATGTTATGGGTATGCTTGTAATCGTTAAGGACTTGGGAGTTTTTTAGGATGAGAAATAAATGGAATGGAGCTAAACACAGACATCTACTTGAAAATCTATGACAAGACCTGAAAATGGTCGTCTAGCAATGATTAACAATTTGAAAAGAGCTTGAAGAATTTTGGAAAGTTTAACGTGCAAATGTTGCACCATCCAGGTGTAAAAAGCTCTTACAGACTTACCCAGAAAGACTTACAGCTGTAATAGTTGCCAATGGTGCTTTTACAAAGTATTGACTCGGATGTGAATACTTATGTAAATGAGGTATTTCTGTATTACATTTTACAACAATTTTATAAAAACATGATTTCTCTTTGTCATTATGGGGTATTGTGTGTAGATGCATGAGAAAAACATATAATTAATAAATTTAGAATTTAAGGCTGGAAAACAGCAACATTTGGAAGAAGTTAAGGGGTTATGGATACGTTTTGAAGGTACTGTATATCTGCTGAGAGCCAATATTGATTAATACGGCTCGGATCCCGCTAGTCGGATCAAAATCAATAACATCCGGTGAAGCTGGAGCGCGCCAAATTCAAATGACAAAATTGTAATATTAAACATTCATGAATATACAAGTGTCTTACATCATTTAAAAGCGTAACTTCTTGTTAATCCAACCACGTTGTCAGATTTCAAAAAGGCTTTACGGCGAAAGCATACCATGCAATTATCTGAGGACAGCACCCCACTTCAAAATACTTTTCTAAACCAGCACAGGCGTCACAAAATCACAAATAGCGATAAAATAAATCTCTTACTTTTGAAGATCTTCCTCTGTTTGCAATCAGAAGGGTCCCAGCTACACGACAAATGGTTGTTTTGTTCAACAAAATCCTTCTTTATATCCCAAAAATGTCTGTTTAGTTGGCGCGCTTGTTTCAGTAATCCACTCGTTCAACATGCATACAGTACAAACAAATTCAAAAAGTTACCGGTAAGTTCATCCAAACAAGTCAAATTATGTTTCTAATTAATCCTCAGGTACTCTAATATCTAAATAAACTATAAAATTGAAGACAGAGTATGTTCAATAGGGACGATAAATAACGAAGAGTGAGACGCACTTCATTCACACACGCAACAAGACACTTTTCTAATGTGAGACACATTGGAAAAACTACAACTACTCGTTTGTTTTTCAAAAAACAAGCCTGAAACCCTTTCTAAAGACTGTTGACATCTAGTGGAAGCCATAGGAACTGCAATATGGGTATTTTTTATTTGTATATCTAGCATTGAAATGGCCTGTGACCTCAACAACAACAAAATTCAGAATGGATTTTCCTTTGGTTTTTGCCTGCCATATCAGTTCTGTTATACTCACAGACATTTTTTAAACACTGTTAGAAACTTCAGAGTGTTCTATCCAATGCTACCAATTATATGCATATCCTAGCTTGTGGGCCTGAGTAACAGGCAGTTTACTTTGGGCACGTCATTCATCCAAACTTCTGAACACTGCGCCCTAGCCCTAAGAGGGTTTACCCAGATCAGGACTGGTAGTGAGATGAGGATTTTTTACTCTACTCTACTCTACTCTACTCTACTCTACTCTAACCCCCCAGGTTGATGAACAACAACAGGTGTATTGCTGTAGGCTCACCCTTATAACACCTAACAGTGCTTTATCTCCAGAGTAAGTCCATAGTTTCATTAAGTCTTATCTCTGACAGATAGACTGGAATCCTCAAGCATGTCAATAACTCTGTGGTTTGTGGCACTCAGAAGATAGACGATAGTTTGTGCGTGCTTTCGTGTGTACGTGCATGTGTGTGTGTTCTGGAATGCACTCATAAGATAGAGCAAGACTGATATCACAGGGAGGGATGGAGGGAGGAGGGAGGGAGGAGGGCAGACAAACAGACAGACAGGCAGACAGACAGGGAGGGAGGAGGGCAGACAAACAGACAGGCAGGCAGACAGACAGGGAGGGAGGAGGGCAGACAAACAGACAGACAGGCAGACAGACAGGGAGGGAGGAGGCTGGACAAACAGATAGACAGGCAGACAGACAGGGAGGGAGGAGGGCAGACAGACAGACAGACAGACAGACAGACAGACAGCGAGGGAGGGAGGGAGGGAGGGAGGGAGGGAGGGAAGAGGGCAGACAAACAGACAGGCAGGCAGACAGACAGGGAGGGAGGAGGGCAGACAGACAGACAGACAGGGGGGGGGAGGGAGGGAGGGAGGGAGGGAGGGAGGGAGGGAGGGAGGGAGGGAGGGAGGGAGGGAGGGAGGGAGGGAGGGAGGCCACCTGTCAACAACCTCAGCCCTCCTCCATGACCTCACAGCCTGTCAGTCCGTCTGTAAGAAACAGCTGGCCAGAATGCAGCTACCATCATTTATCACATCCCTCTAGATAAACAAGAACACTCTCAGTCTGTCTATCTACACTGAACAAAAATATAAGCGCAACATGTAAAGTGTTGGTCCCATGTTTCACGAGCTGAAATAAAATATCCCAGAAATTTGCCAAATGCAAAGAAAAAGTATTTCTCTTACATTTTTTTTGCACTAATTTGTTTACATCCCTGTTAATTAAAACAGGCGGATGGAGTTATATCAAGAAGCTGATTAAACAGCATGATCGTTACACAGGTGCACCATGTGCTTGGGACAATGAAAGGCCACTCTAAAATGTGCACAAATGTCTTACCTTTTGAGGGAGCGTGCAATTGAGCTTTTACCAGATAAATGAATGTTCATTTCTCTACCATAAACCGCCTCCATGCGTGGTGGCGCTGCGTGAGGCAAATGGTGGTCACACCAGATACTGACTGGTTTTCTGATCCACGCCCCAACTTTTGTTTGTTTAAAGGTATCTGTGACCAACAGATGCATATCTGTATTCCCTGACATCCACAGATTAGGGCCTAATGAATTTATTTATTTTTGACTGATTTCCTGAACTGTAACTCAGTAAAGTCTTTGAAATTGTTGCAAGTTGTGTTCACATTTTTGTTCAGTGTAATACCCTTTCACACTACTGAGCTGAGCCGAGCCAGTCTGTGCTGACCTGAGTTGAGCTGAGCCGAGCCGGTCTATGCTGACCTGAGTTGAGCTGAGCCGAGCCGGTCTATGCTGACCTGAGTTGAGCTGAGCCGAGCCGGTCTATGCTGACCTGAGTTGAGCTGAGCCGAGCCGGTCTGTGCTGACCTGAGTTGAGCTGAGCCGAGCCGGTCTGTGCTGATCTGAGTTGAGCTGAGCCGAGCCGGTCTGTGCTGACCTGAGTTGAGCTGAGCCGAGCCGGTCTGTGCTGACCTGAGTTGAGCTGAGCCGAGCCGGTCTGTGCTGACCTGAGTTGAGCTGAGCCGAGCCGGTCTATGCTGACCTGAGTTGAGCTGAGCCGAGCCGGTCTGTGCTGACCTGAGTTGAGCTGAGCCGAGCCGGTCTGTGCTGACCTGAGTTGAGCTGAGCCGAGCCGGTCTGTGCTGACCTGAGTTGAGCTGAGCCGAGCCGGTCTATGCTGACCTGAGTTGAGCTGAGCCGAGCCGGTCTGTGCTGACCTGAGTTGAGCTGAGCCGAGCCGGTCTATGCTGACCTGAGTTGAGCTGAGCCGAGCCGGTCTATGCTGACCTGAGTTGAGCTGAGCCGAGCCGGTCTATGCTGACCTGAGTTGAGCCGAGCCGAGCCGAGCCGAGCCGGTCTATGCTGACCTGAAATGAGCTGAGCCGAGCCGGTCTGTGCTGACCTGAGTTGAGCTGAGCCGAGCCAAGCCGGTCTGTGCTGACCTGAGTTGAGCTGAGCAGAGCCGAGCCGGTCTGTGCTGACCTGAGTTGAGCCGAGCCGGTCTGTGCTGACCTGAGCCGAGCCGGTCTGTGCTGACCTGAGTTGAGTGAGTTGAGTGCCTTTTCCATTGTAATGACTGGACTGGGGGACCTGATCCTAGATCAGTTGTGCCTTTTCCATTGTAATGACTGGACTGGGGGACCTGATCCTAGATCAGTTTATCCTTTTCCATTGTAATGACTGGACTGAGGGACCTGATCCTAGATCAGTTTATCCTTTTCCATTGTAATGACTGGACTGGGGACCTTATCCTAGATCAGTTTAGCCTTTTCCATTGTAATGACTGGACTGAGGGACCTGATCCTAGATCAGTTTATCCTTTTCCATTGTAATGACTGGACTGGGGCATCTAATCCTAGATTAGTTTATCCTTTTCCATTGTAATGACTGGACTGGGGGACCTGATCCTAGATCAGTTTATCCTTTTCCATTGTAATGACTGGACTGGGGGGACCTGATCCTAGATCAGTTTATCCTTTTCCATTGTAATGACTGAACTGGGGCATCTGATCCTAGATCAGTTTATCCTTTTCCATTGTAATGACTGGACTGGGGCATCTAATCCTAGATTAGTTTATCCTTTTCCATTGTAATGACTGGACTGGGGGACCTGATCCTAGATCAGTTTATCCTTTTCCATTGTAATGACTGGACTGGGGGACCTGATCCTAGATCAGTTTATCCTTTTCCATTGTAATGACTGGACTGGGGGGACCTGATCCTAGATCAGCATTCCTAATCTGATGCTCTATAAACTCAGTTGGCCAGGATCATGTGTAAAGGGTATATGTGTAGGTGGCAGGCGTCTCTGATGAAAGGCATTATATCCCTCCTGACACCTTGTACAGATCAGTCACATCATGTGATGACAACAGGGCAAAGTTATGACGTTGCTCAGACGGAATTCTAACTACACACACACACACACACACACACACACACACACACACACACACACACACACACACAGAGACAGACACACACACACACACACACACACACACACACACACACACACACACACACACACACACACACACACACACGCACGCAAGCACACACACACACACACACACACACACACACACACACACACACACAGAGACACTGGTCAATGTCAAGGAGTGGAATGTTAGCTAAAGAGACTGGTACTCAGCCCAGCAGTGGGCCTTGCTCTATGGTTTATATCTGAGGCAGTAAGGCATTCACTCAGCCCAGCAGTGGGCCTTGCTCTATGGTTTATATCTGAGGCAGTAAGGCATTCACTCAGCCCAACAGTGGGCCTTGCTCTATGGTTTATATCTGAGGCAGTAAGGCATTCACTCAGTCCAGCAGTGGGCCTTGCTCTATGGTTTATATCTGAGGCAGTAAGGCATTCACTCAGTCCAGCAGTGGGCCTTGCTCTATGGTTTATATCTGAGGCAGTAAGGCATTCACTCAGCCCAACAGTGGGCCTTGCTCTATGGTTTATATCTGAGGCAGTAAGGCATTCACTCAGTCCAGCAGTGGGCCTTGCTCTATGGTTTATATCTGAGGCAGTAAGGCATTCCCTCAGCCCAACAGTGGGCCTTGCTCCATGGCTTATATCTGAGGCAGTAAGGCATTCACTCAGCCCAGCAGGGGGCCTTGCTCTATGGTTTATATCTGAGGCAGTAAGGCATTCCCTCAGCCCAACAGTGGGCCTTGCTCTATGGTTTATATCTGAGGCAGTAAGGCATTCACTCAGCCCAGCAGTGGGCCTTGCTCTATGGCTTATATCTGAGGCAGTAAGGCATTCACTCAGCCCAGCAGTGGGCCTTGCTCTATGGCTTATATCTGAGGCAGTAAGGCATTCCCTCAGCCCAGCAGTGAGACAATATGTGAGGGGGAAAGTGACATATTTGGAGAATGCAGCAGCTGTTACATTCTCCCTCTGAAATTCTCAGAAGTCCATGCAATCCTGACGAGACAAAGCAATCGTCTTGTTCCAGCCATGTTGCAATCTGTGTACTGAATGTGCTTTAATTATTTCAGTTTGCCAGTGTGTGTATGTGTGTGTGTGTGTGTGTTTGTGATGTATGTACTGTATCATGTACATGTGTGTCGGTTGGAGGTCAGAGGTTGCGGAGGCCTCACTAGAAGAGTGACTAGCAGACATCCATGCTGCATCAGGCCAAAATGCCTTCAAGCTGTCCCTCACACACACACACACACACACACACACACACACACACACACGGACACACGGACACACACACACACACACACACACACGAACACACACACGAACACACACACACACACACGAACACACACACACACACACACACACGAACACACACACACACACACACACACACACACACACACACACACACACACACACACACACACACACACACACACACACACACACTCCCAGCGGCCCGTATACATCTACAGGATCTACAGCTCTGAGACTCCCAGGAGGTTTTGGGTCAGAGTCTCTCTGACAGGCCACTCACCCCTAGCAGGTGGAGACTCAGGCTTTAGAGAAAGCAAAGCAATGAAAGGGAATTCAACTGGGCTTCTGTGATCTGCCTTCACATTTCAGGAGGAGAGGGTTTAGGACTGGAGACCCAGGCGGGGAAGACTGAGACTAGCAGAGTTAGGGTTCAGTCATTCAACCACCACTCACGGTGCATTGGCAAGTTACTACAGCTTTACAGTGATTAGTACTACATAGTTACTACAGCTTTACAGTGATTAGTACTACAGAGTTACTACAGCTTTACAGTGATTAGTACTACATAGTTACTGCAGCTTTACAGTGATTAGTACTACAGAGTTACTACAGCTTTACAGTGATTAGTACTACATAGAGTTACTACAGCTTTACAGTGATTAGTACTACATAGTTACTGCAGCTTTACAGTGATTAGTACTACAGAGTTACTACAGCTTTACAGTGATTAGTACTACATAGTTACTGCAGCTTTACAGTGATTAGTACTACAGAGTTACTACAGCTTTACAGTGATTAGTACTACATAGTTACTATAGCTTTACAGTGATTAGTACTACATAGTTACTGCAGCTTTACAGTGATTAGTACTACAGAGTTACTACAGCTTTACAGTGATTAGTACTACATAGTTACTATAGCTTTACAGTGATTAGTACTACATAGTTACTACAGCTTTACAGTGATTAGTACTACAGAGTTACTACAGCTTTACTGTGATTACTACTACATAGTTACTGCAGCTTTACTGTGATTACTACTACAGAGTTACTGCAGCTTTACAGTGATTAGTACTATATAGTTACTGCAGCTTTACAGTGATTAGTACTATATAGTTACTGCAGCTTTACAGTGATTAGTACTACATAGTTACTGCAGCTTTACAGTGATTAGTACTACATAGTTACTGCAGCTTTACAGTGATTAGTACTACAGAGTTACTGCAGCTTTACAGTGATTAGTACTATATAGTTACTGTAGCTTTACAGTGATTAGTACTATATAGTTACTGCAGCTTTACAGTGATTAGTACTACATAGTTACTGCAGCTTTACTGTGATTACTACTACATAGTTACTGCAGCTTTACTGTGATTACTACTACATAGTTACTGCATCTTTACTGTGATTACTACTACATAGTTACTGCAGCTTTACTGTGATTACTACTACAGAGTTACTGCAGCTTTACAGTGATTAGTACTATATAGTTACTGCAGCTTTACAGTGATTAGTACTATATAGTTACTGCAGCTTTACAGTGATTAGTACTACATAGTTACTGCAGCTTTACAGTGATTAGTACTATATAGTTACTGCAGCTTTACAGTGATTAGTACTATATAGTTACTGCAGCTTTACAGTGATTAGTACTACATAGTTACTGCAGCTTTACAGTGATTAGTACTACATAGTTACTGCAGCTTTACAGTGATTAGTACTACAGAGTTACTACAGCTTTACAGTGATTAGTACTACAGAGTTACTACAGCTTTACAGTGATTAGTACTACAGAGTTACTACAGCTTTACAGTGATTAGTACTATATAGTTACTGCAGCTTTACAGTGATTAGTTCTACAGAGTTAGTACAGCTTTACAGTGATTAGTACTATATAGTTACTGCAGCTTTACAGTGATTAGTACTACATAGTTACTGCAGCTTTACAGTGATTAGTACTATATAGTTACTGCAGCTTTACAGCGATTAGTACTATATAGTTACTGCAGCTTTACAGTGATTAGTACTATATAGTTACTGCAGCTTTACAGTGATTAGTACTACAGAGTTACTGCAGCTTTACAGTGATTAGTACTACATAGTTACTGCAGCTTTACAGTGATTAGTACTATATAGTTACTGCAGCTTTACAGTGATTAGTACTACATAGTTACTGCAGCTTTACAGTGATTAGTACTATATAGTTACTGCAGCTTTACAGTGATTAGTACTACAGAGTTACTGCAGCTTTACAGTGATTAGTACTACATAGTTACTGCAGCTTTACAGTGATTAGTACTACAGAGTTACTGCAGCTTTACAGTGATTAGTACTACATAGTTACTGCAGCTTTACAGTGATTAGTACTACAGAGTTAGTACAGCTTTACAGTGATTAGTACTATATAGTTACTGCAGCTTTACAGTGATTAGTACTACATAGTTACTGCAGCTTTACAGTGATTAGTACTATATAGTTAGTACAGCTTTACAGTGATTAGTACTACATAGTTACTGCAGCTTTACAGTGATTAGTACTATATAGTTAGTACAGCTTTACAGTGATTAGTACTATATAGTTACTGCAGCTTTACAGTGATTAGTACTACATAGTTACTGCAGCTTTACAGTGATTAGTACTATATAGTTAGTACAGCTTTACAGTGATTAGTACTATATAGTTACTGCAGCTTTACAGTGATTAGTACTACAGAGTTACTGCAGCTTTACAATGATTAGTACTATATAGTTAGTACAGCTTTACAGTGATTAGTACTATATAGTTAGTACAGCTTTACAGTGATTAGTACTATATAGTTACTGCAGCTTTACAGTGATCAGTACTACATAGTTACTGCAGCTTTACAGTGATTAGTACTACAGAGTTACTGCAGCTTTACAGTGATTAGTACTATATAGTTAGTACAGCTTTACAGTGATTAGTACTATATAGTTACTGCAGCTTTACAGTGATTAGTACTACAGAGTTACTGCAGCTTTACAGTGATTAGTACTACATAGTTACTGCAGCTTTACAGTGATTAGTACTACATAGTTACTGCAGCTTTACAGTGATTAGTACTACAGAGTTACTGCAGCTTTACAGTGATTAGTACTATATAGTTACTGCAGCTTTACAGTGATTAGTACTACATAGTTACTGCAGCTTTACAGTGATTAGTACTACAGAGTTACTGCAGCTTTACAGTGATTAGTACTACAGAGTAACTACAGCTTTACAGTGATTAGTACTACAGAGTAACTACAGCTTTACAGTGGTTAGTACTACAGAGTTACTACAGCTTTACAGTGATTAGTACTACAGAGTAACTACAGCTTTACAGTGGTTAGTACTACAGAGTTACTACAGCTTTACAGTGATTAGTACTACAGAGTAACTACAGCTTTACAGTGGTTAGTACTACAGAGTTACTACAGCTTTACAGTGATTAGTACTACAGAGTAACTACAGCTTTACAGTGGTTAGTACTACAGAGTTACTACAGCTTTACAGTGATTAGTACTACAGAGTAACTACAGCTTTACAGTGGTTAGTACTACAGAGTTACTACAGCTTTACAGTGATTAGTACTACATAGTTACTACAGCTTTACAGTGATTAGTACTACATAGTTACTACAGCTATACAGTGATTAGTACTACATAGTTACTACAGCTTTACAGTGATTAGTACTACAGAGTTACTACAGCTTTACAGTGATTAGTACTACATAGTTACTACAGCTATACAGTGATTAGTACTACATAGTTACTACAGCTTTACAGTGATTAGTACTACAGAGTTACTGCAGCTTTACAGTGATTAGTACTACAGAGTAACTACAGCTTTACAGTGATTAGTACTACAGAGTAACTACAGCTTTACAGTGGTTAGTACTACAGAGTTACTACAGCTTTACAGTGATTAGTACTACAGAGTAACTACAGCTTTACAGTGGTTAGTACTACAGAGTTACTACAGCTTTACAGTGATTAGTACTACATAGTTACTGCAGCTTTACAGTGATTAGTACTACAGAGTTACTACAGCTTTACAGTGATTAGTACTACATAGTTACTGCAGCTTTACAGTGATTAGTACTACAGAGTTACTACAGCTTTACAGTGATTAGTACTATATAGTTACTGCAGCTTTACAGTGATTAGTACTACAGAGTTACTGCAGCTTTACAGTGATTAGTACTACAGAGTTACTACAGCTTTACAGTGATTAGTACTATATAGTTACTGCAGCTTTACAGTGATTAGTACTACATAGTTACTGCAGCTTTACTGTGATTACTACTACATAGTTACTGCAGCTTTACTGTGATTACTACTACAGAGTTACTACAGCTTTACAGTGATTACTACTACATAGTTACTGCAGCTTTACTGTGATTAAATAACAGTTGAAAATGAGTGTATTGTTCCTCTTGTAATTCCACAAGTAGTTTTGTTTTTGTTGTAGGAGGAGGGCTAACACTCAAAGCCAATGGCACACCCCCCTCACTAGACACCCCCACTAGGCACCCCCACTAGGCACCCCCACTAGACACCCCCACTAGACACCCCCACTAGGCACCCCCACTAGGCACCTCCACTAGACACCCCCACTAGACACCCCCACTAGACACCCCCACTAGGCACCCCCACTAGGCACCCTCACTAGACACCCCCACTAGGCACCCCCACTAGACACCCCCACTAGGCACCCCCACTAGACACACCCACTAGACACCCCCACTAGACACCCCCACTAGGCACCCCCACTAGGCACCCCCACTAGACACCCCCACTAGGCACCCCCACTAGACACCCCCACTAGGCACCCCCACTAGACACACCCACTAGGCACCCCCACTAGGCACCCCCACTAGACACCCCCACTAGGCACCCCCACTAGGCACCCCCACTAGACACCCCCACTAGTCACCCCCACTAGGCACCCCCACTAGGTGTAAATACTTCCTCTTCCAGAATTAGAGATGTTTATCTGATTCTCATGCCTTCCTGCGGAGACTAGCCTGGTCTTCATCCCTCTATCCCTCCGTTCCTCTCTCCTTCCTTCCCTCCCTCTATTTCTCTTTCTCTCCCTCTATCTCTCCTTCCCCCTCCCTGCCTCCATCTCTCCTTCCTTCCCTCCCTCCATCTCTCCTTCTCTCCATCCATCTATCCTCCCCCTCCAACTCTCCTTCCCCCCTCCATCTCTCCTTCTCTCCCTCCATCAATCCATCTCTCCTCCCCCTCTCCTTCCCCCCTCCATCTCTCCTTCCCTCCCTCTATCTCTCCTTCCCTCCCTCCATCTCTCCTTCTCTCACTCCATCTATCCTCCCCCTCAAACTCTCCTTCCCCCCTCCATCTCTCCTTCTCTCCCTCCATCAATCCATCTCTCCTCCCCCTCTCCTTCCCCCCTCCATCTCTCCTTCCCTCCCTCTATCTCTCCTTCCCTCCCTCCATCTCTCCTTCTCTCACTCCATCTATCCTCCCCCTCCAACTCTCCTTCCCTCCCTCCATCTATCCTCCTCTCTCCATCTCTCCTTCCCTCCCTCCATCTCTCCTTCCATCTCTCCTTCTCTCCCTCCATCTATCCTCTCCCCTCCATCTCTCCTTCCCTCCCTCCATCTATCCTCTCCCCTCCATCTCTCCTTCCCTCCCTCCATATCTCCTTCTTTCACTCCATCTCTCCATCTCTCCTTCTTTCCCTCCATCTCTCCATCTCTCCTTCCATCTATCCTCCACCCTCCCTCTCTCATTCCCTCCCTCCATCTCTCCTTCCATCTCTCCTTCTCTCCCGGCATCTATCCTCCCCCCTCCAACTCTCCTTCCTCCCTCCATCTCTCCTTCTCTCCCTCCATCTCTCCATCTCTCCTTCCATCTCTTCATCAATCCTCCACCCTCCATCTCTCCTTCCCTCCCTCCATCTCTCCTTCCCTCCCTCCATCTCTCCTTCTCTCCCTCCATCTCTCCTTCTCTCCCTCCATTTATCCTTCCCTCCCTCCATCTCTGCTTCTTTCAGGATTAGGGGATCAGAGTTTTCTTGTTTGGAACACTCATTCTGTGATTCGCTGGTTCAGCCCAGGAGACTGCTAGTCACAATGGACTTCTGCCATTAAACCCTCTGATGCTGCCTGACAGCCGTGACTGATTAAAAGAGTTGGAGGGGAGATGGGGGAGGAGGAGGAGGAGGGAAGGAAAGGAGGGAAGATGGGGGAGGCACAGCGTCTTGCTGCCTTCACTCTCAAGCCGTGGATTCTCTTGCTGGCGTCTCTCACAAGTTTCAAGTGAGTGTGTGTGTGTGTGTGTGTGTGTGTGAGTGAGTGTGAATGAGTGTCTTCTGTCTCAAGCCCTGGGTTCTCAGCTCCTAATTTCTGCCAGTGGCCCTGGCCTCCTCCTCTCATCTCTGGCCTCCTCCTCTCATCTCTGGCCTCCTCCTCTCCTCTCTGGCCTCCTCCTCTCCTCTCTGGCCTCCTCCTCTCATCTCTGGCCTCGTCCTCTAATCTCTGGCCTCGTCCTCTAATCTCTGGCCTCCTCCTCTAATCTCTGGCCTCCTCCTCTAATCTCTGGCCTCCTCCTCTCATCTCTGACCTCCTCCTCTCATCTCTGGCCTCCTCCTCTCATCTCTGGCCTCCTCCTCTCATCTCTGGCCTCCTCCTCTTATACAGTGCCTTGCAAAAGTATTCATCCCCTTGGCGTTTTTCCTATATTGTTGCCTTACAACCTGTAATTTAAATAGATTTTTATTTGGATTTCATGTAATGGACAAACACAAAATAGTCCAAATTGGTGAAGTAAAATGAAAAAAAGATATATTGATAAAAGACGCAAACTCAAAACAATGTAAAAGTGGTTTGTGTGTATATGTATTCACCCCCTTTAATATGAAGCCCCTAAATAAGATCTGTTGCAACCAATTACCTTCAGAAGTCACAGAATTAGTTACATAAAGTCCACCTGTGTGCAATCTAAGTGTCACATGATCAATCACATGATCTCAGTATATTTAAACCTGTTCTGAAAGGCTCCAGAGTCTGCAACACCACCAAGCAAGGGGCACCACCAAAGCAAGTGGCACCATGAAGACCAAGGAGCTCTCCAAACAGGTCAGGGATAGGTTTTAAAATAATAACCAAAACTTTGAACATCCCAAGGAGCGCTATTAAATCCGTTATTAAAAAATGGAAAGGATATAGCACCACAACAAGCCTGCCAAGAGAGGGCCGCCCACCAAAACTCACGGACCAGGCAAGGAGGGCATTAATCAGAGAGGCAACAAAGAGACCAAAGATAACCCTGAAGAAGCTGCAAAGCTTCACAGAGGAGATTGGAGTATCTGTCCATAGGACCACTAAGCCGTACACTCCACAGAGGAGATTGGAGTATCTGTCCATAGGACCACTTTAAGCCGTACACTCCACAGAGGAGATTGGAGTATCTGTCCATAGGACCACTTTAAGCCGTACACTCCACAGAGGAGATTGGAGTATCTGTCCATAGGACCACTTTAAGCCGTACACTCCACAGAGGAGATTGGAGTATCTGTCCATAGGACCACTTTAAGCCGTACACTCCACACAGTTGGGCTTTACGGAAGAGTGGCCAGAAAAAAGCCATTGCGCAGAAGAAAGAAATAAGCAAACACGTTTGGTGTTCGCCAAAATGCATGTGGGAGACTCCCCAAACATATGGAAGTAGGTTCTCTGGTCAGGTGAGACTAATATTGAGCTTTTTGGCCATCAAGGAAAACGCTATGTCTGGTGCAAACCCAACATCTTGAAGGAGCTGGAACAGTTTTGCCTTGAAGAATGGGCAAAAATCCCAGTGGCTAGATGTGCCAAGCTTATAGAGACATACCCCAAGAGACTTGCAGCTGTAATTGCTGCAAAAGGTGGCTCTACAAAGTATTGACTTGAGTGTGGTGAATAGACTTCTGGGTGGTGAATAGTTATGCACGCTCAAGTTTTCTGTGTTTTTGTTTTTTGCATCTTCAAAGTGGTAGGCATGTTGTGTAAATCAAATTATACAGACCCCCCCCAAAAAAACATTTTAATTCCAGGTTGTAAGGCAACAAAATAGGAAAAATGCCAAGGGGGGTGAATACTTTCACAAGCCACTGTATCTGGCCTCTTCTCATCTCCGGCCTCCTCCTCTTTTCTCTGGCATCCTCTGTTCCTCCAAGATTAAATCATCTCAGCATTCAAACAACGATGAGAACATTTAACATTCAACAGTCAATACACTCCAAGATGTAGATTTAATCTGAACTACTGGGCCAGCACCCTGGATTCAGTCTTTCCCAGTGTTTAGTTCCTGGAAAATGAGAAACACATTTTTTATGATTCACAAACATTGCAGGGGACATCGTCTGTGTTCGATCAGTGACGCAGTCATCAGACAGTCCTCAGGAGCCCCCCCCCCCCCCCCCCCCCCCCACACACACACACACACACACTGTATATATATAGTACCAGTCAAATGTTTGGACACTCCTACTCATTGAAGGGTTTTTCATTATTTGTACTATATTCTACTTTGTAGAATAATAGTGAAGACATCAAAACCATGAAATAACACAAATGGAATCATGTAGTAACCAAAAAAAGTGTAAAACAAATTATATTTTATATTTGAGATTCTTCAAAGGAGCCACCCTTTGCCTCAATGACAGCTTTGCACACTCTTGGCATTCTCTCAACCAGCTTCATAAGGTCGTCACCTGGAATGCATTTCAATTAACAGGTGTGCATTGTTAAAAGTTAATTTGTCGAATGTGTTGGAGCCAATCACTTGTGTTGTGACAAGGTAGGGGAGGTATCCAGAAGATATCCTATTTGGTAAAAGTCCAAGTCCATAGTCCATGGCAAGAACAGCCCAAGAACAGTCCATCATTACTTGAAGGTCAGACAATCCAGAAAATGTCAAGAATTTACAAAGTTTCTTCAAGTGCAGTCGCAAAAACCATCAAGCGCAATGATGAAACTGGCTCTCATGAGGTCCGCCACAGGAATGGAAGGCCCAGAGTTACTTCTGCTGCAGAGGATAAGTTAATTAGAGTAACCAGCCTCAGATTGCAGCCCAAATAAATGTTTCACAGATTTCAAGTAACAGATTATCTCCTCATTGTGTGGTTCCCACCATGAAGCATGGAGGTGGTGACACTGTCAGTGATTTAACCAGCATGGCTACCACAGCATTCTGCAGAAACACACCATTGGGACTATCATTTGTTTTTCAACAGGACAATGACCCAAAACCCACCTCCAGGCTATGTAAGGGCTATTTGACCAAGAAGGAGGGTGATTTCTGTGTTCATGCAAGTGACTGATTTAACTAATCCTTACTCACCAGTAGCTGCAATTTGGCAGTATGCCAAGACCTTGTTTTGAGAACAAACAAATATATATCTCAGTTACAAGGTCTCAGCTTAGAGAGAAGAAGCCTCGTGAGGTGTTGGTCTGTCATGTTATGAACCAGTATTGGTCTGTCACATGAATTAAACTAAACGGTAATGATTAATTAATTATGCTAAATCATGCAAATATAACTTGTCTGTGTATAGTCATATACACATAAGACAACTGCAGGGACTGCCCAGGCAGAGCACCTGATTGACATGTGCATTGACATGTGCATTGAGTTGGTTGGAACCTCTCTAGCGCATTGACAATTAACAATGATTCATTTGAGATTGACTTCGAGTGTCCCTGTCCCTGCCTCCACAATCATGTAGTAACCAAATAACTGTTAAACAAATCAAATGAAATGTTATATTTTAGATTCTTTAAGGTAGCCACCCTTTGCCTTGATGACAGCTTTGTACACTCTTGGCTTTATCTCAACCAGCTTCATGAGGAATGCTTGTCCAACAGTCTTGAAGGATACATATCCTGAGAGATTTCCAGTGTTTAGAACAAACAAACAATTACAGTACATATACACACACACCGGTATGTTCAGTGCCTTTGGAAAATATTCAGACCACTTGACTTTTTCCACATTGTGTTACGTTTCAGCGTAAAATTGATTACATTGTTTTTTCCCCTAATCAATCTAAATAAAATACCCCATAATGACAAAGCAAAAACAGGTTTTTAGAATTGTTTGCTAATTTATTAAAAACTAAAAACTTAAATAATACATTTCCATAAGTATTCAGATTCTTTACTCAGGACTTTGTTGAAGCACCTTTGGCAGTGACAAGAGCATCGAGTCTTATTGTGTATGATGCTACAAGCCTGGCACACCTGTATTTGGGGAGCATTGCTGCCCAGCTATTTTCAGGCCTCTCCAGAGATGTTCGATTGGGTTCAAGTCCGGCCTCTGGCTGGGCCACTCAAGGATATTCAGAGACTTGTCCCGAAGCCACTCCTGCGTTGTCTTGGCTGTGTGCTTAGGGTCGTTGTACTGTTGGAAGGTGAACCTTTGCCCCAGACTGAGGACCTGAGCGCTCTGGAGCAGTTTTTCATCAAGGATCTCTCTATTCTTTGCTCCATTCATCTTTGCCTCGATCCTGACTAGTCTCCCAGTCCCTGCCGTTGAAAAACATCCCCACAGCATGATGCTGCCCCCACCATGCTTCACCGCAGGGATGGTGCCAGGTTTCCTCCAGACGTGACGCTTGGCATTCATGCCAAATAATTCAATCTTGCTTTCATCAGACCAGATATTCTTGCCTTTTGGCAAACTCCAAGAGGGCTGTCATGTGCCTTTTACTGAGGAGCGGCTTCCTTCTGGCCACTACAATAATTGGTATGATTGGTAGAGTGCTGCAGAGATGGTTGTCCTTCTGGAAGGTTCTCCCATCTCCACAGAGGAACTCTAGAGCTCTGTCAGAGTGACCAACAGATTCTTGTTTACCTCCCTGACCAAGGCCCTTCTCCCCCGATTGCTCAGTTTGGCCGAGAAGGCCAGCTCTCGGAAGAGTCTTGGTGGTTCTAATTTTTTGATAACCTTCCCGAGATCTGTGCCTCGACACGATCCTGTCTCGAAGCTCTACGGATTATTCCTTCGACATCATGGCTTGGTTTTTTAGCTCAGACATGCACTGTCAAGAGGGGGACCTTCTATAGACAGGTGTGTGCCTTTCCAAATCATGTCCAATCAATTGAATTTGCAACAGATGAATCAAGTTGTAGAAACATCTCAAGGATGATCAATGGGAACAGGACGCACCTAAGCTCAATTTCGAGTCTCATAGTAAAGGGTCTGAATACTTATGTAAATGAAGTATTTCTGTTTTTTATTTTAATTATTCTGAAAAAAATTCTAAAAACCTGTTTTCACTTTGACATTATGGGGAATTGTGTTTAGATTGCTGAGGATAGTTTTTATTTCATCCATTCTAGAATAAGGCATAATAACGTAATAATATATGGAAAAGGTCAAGAGGTCTGAATACAAAAACGCATCATGTAAAGTGTTGGTCCCGTGCTTCATGAGCGGAAATAAAAGATCCCAGAAATATTCCATCTGTAACGGCAGATTTCCTCCTCTTTGTCTGAAGAGGAGGAAGGATCGGACCGAGATGCGGCGTGGTAAGTGCTCATGATGTTTATTTTAAAGACATAAACTGAACACTAAAATACAAAAACAATAAACAAAACCGAAACAGTACCGTGTGGCGACAAACACAGACACGGAAAACAAATCACCCACAAACCAACAGTGAAAACCAGGCTACCTAAATATGGTTCTCAATCAGGGACAACGATAAACAGCTGCCTCTGATTGAGAACCATAATAGGCCGAAACAGAAACCAAAACATAGAAACACAAAACATAGACTGCCCACCCCAACTCACGCCCTGACCATACTAAATAAAGACAAAACAACGGAAATAAAGGTCAGAACGTGACAATGCACAAAAAGCTTATTTCTCTTGAATTTGGTCACAAATTTGTTTACATCCCTGTTAGTGAGCATTACTTCTTTGCCAAAATAATCCATCCACCTAACAGGTGTGGCATATCAAGAAGCTGATTAAACAGCATGATCATTACACAGGTACACCTTGTGCTGGAGACAACAAACAAAAAGCCTATTTTGAATTGTGCAGTTTTATCCAACAACACAACGCCACAGATGTCTCAGGTTTTGAGGGAGCTGAATGTTCACCAGAGCTGTTGCCTGAGAATTTGGCAGTACGTCCAACCTGCCTCACAACCACAGACCACGTGTAACCACGCTAGCCCAGGACCGCCACATCTGTCTTCCTCACCTGCAGGATCCTCTGAGACCAGCCACCCGGACAGCTGAAGAAACTGAAGACTATTTATGTACTGTATGTAATAAATACCTTTTGTGGGGAAAAACTTATTCTGATTGGCTGGGCCTGCCCAGTCATGTATACATACAAACACACTGTCCTACTGTTTGCACCCAGGAAAACACACAAAAACACATAAGGGAAACACCTTCACTGCAGACCAGACCCTTTCATTTTAACTAGACTAAGATGGCTCATAGAGAGAGAGAGAGAGAGAGAGAGAGAGAGAGAGAGAGAGAGAGAGAGAGAGAGAAAAGGGCTGGAGAACAGTTGTTCCATTGTCTTCATGCACATTCTGTTAAAGTTTTATAAGAACGCTCGGTTCACTGTGAGAGCCAACCAACAAACTAATTTAGATCATACAGCCTGGGCCAGTGAGAACTCTACAGCCTGAGCCAGTGAGAACTCTACAGCCTGAGCCTGCCTAGTAAGAACTCTACAGCCTGAGCCAGCCTAGTGAGAACTCTACAGCCTGAGCCAGTGAGAACTCTACAGCCTGAGCCAGTGAGAACTCTACAGCCTGAGCCAGTGAGAACTCTACAGCCTGAGCCAGTGAGAACTCTTCAGCCTGAGCCAGTGAGAACTCTACAGCCTGAGCCAGTGAGAACTCTACAGCCTGAGCCAGTGAGAACTGTACAGCCTGAGCCAGTGAGAACTCTACAGCCTGAGCCAGTGAGAACTTTACAGCCTGAGCCAGTGAGAACTCTTCAGCCTGAGCCTGCATAGTGAGAACTCTACAGCATGAGCCAGTGAGAACTCTACAGCCTAAGCCAGTGAGAACTCTATAGCCTGAGCCAGTGAGAACTCTACAGCCTGAGCCAGTGAGAACTCTACAGCCTGAGCCAGTGAGAACTCTACAGCCTGAGCCAGTGAGAACTCTACAGCCTGAGCCAGTGAGAACTCTACAGCCTGAGCCAGTGAGAACTCTACAGCCTGAGCCTGCCTAGTGAGAACTCTACAGCCTGAGCCAGCCTAGTGAGAACTCTACAGCCTGAGCCTGCCTAGTTAGAACTCTACAGCCTGAGCCAGTGAGAACTCTACAGCCTGAGCCAGTGAGAACTTTACAGCCTGAGCCAGTGAGAACTCTACAGCCTGAGCCAGTGAGAACTTTACAGCCTGAGCCAGTGAGAACTCTTCAGCCTGAGCCTGCATAGTGAGAACTCTACAGCATGAGCTAGTGAGAACTCTACAGCCTGAGCCAGTGAGAACTCTATAGCCTGAGCCAGTGAGAACTCTACAGCCTGAGCCAGTGAGAACTCTACAGCCTGAGCCAGTGAGAACTCTACAGCCTGAGCCAGTGAGAACTCTACAGCCTGAGCCAGTGAGAACTCTACAGCCTGAGCCAGTGAGAACTCTATAGCCTGAGCCTGCCTAGTGAGAACTCTACAGCCTGAGCCAGCCTAG
>NC_048576.1:99427312-99432312 GCF_013265735.2 Oncorhynchus mykiss
CATGGTTCACTGGGTCTAATATTTTATTGGGCTCCTGAGTGGTGCAGTGGTCTAAGGCCCTGCATCTCAGTACTAGAGGAGTCACTACAGACCCTGGTTCCATTCCAGACTGTATCACAGTGGTCTAAGACCCTGGTTCCATTCAGACTGTATCACAGTGGTCTAAGACCCTGGTTCCATTCCAGACTGTATCACAGTGGTCTAAGACCCTGGTTCCATTCCAGACTGTATCACAGTGGTCTAAGACCCTGGTTCCATTCCAGACTGTATCACAGTGGTCTAAGACCCTGGTTCCATTCAGACTGTATCACAGTGGTCTAAGGCCCTGGTTCCATGCCATCACAGTGGTCTAAGGCCTGGTTCCATTCCAAACTGTATCACAGTGGTCTAAGACCCTGGTTCCATTCAGACTGTATCACAGTGGTCTAAGACCCCGGTTCCATTCAGACTGTATCACAGTGGTCTAAGACCCTGGTTCCATTCAGACTGTATCACAGTGGTCTAAGACCCTGCATCTCAGTGCTAGAGGAGTCACTACAGACCCTGGTTCCATTCCAGACTGTATCACAGTGGTCTAAGACCCTGGTTCCATTCCAGGCTGTACTACAGTGGTCTAAGACCCAGGTTCCATTACAGACTGTATCACAGTGGTCTAAGACCCTGGTTCCATTCCAGACTGTATCACAGTGGTCTAAGACCCTGGTTCCATTCCAGACTGTATCACAGTGGTCTAAGACCCTGGTTCCATTACAGACTGTATCACAGTGGTCTAAGACCCTGGTTCCATTCAGACTGTATCACAGTGGTCTAAGACCCTGGTTCCATTCCATCACAGTGGTCTAAGGCCCTGGTTCCATTCCAGACTGTATAACAGTGGTCTAAGACCCTGGTTGCATTCAGACTGTATCACAGTGGTCTAAGACCCTGTTTCCATTCCAGACTGTATCACAGTGGTCTAAGACCCTGGTTCCATTCAGACTGTATCACAGTGGTCTAAGACCCTGGTTCCATTCCAGACTGTATCACAGTGGTCTAAGACCCTGGTTCCATTCAGACTGTATCACAGTGGTCTAAGACCCTGGTTCCATTCCATCACAGTGGTCTAAGGCCCTGGTTCCATTCCAGACTGTATCACAGTGGTCTAAGGCCCTGGTTCCATTCCAGACTGTATCACAGTGGTCTAAGACCCTGGTTCCATTCCAGACTGTATCACAGTGGTCTAAGGCCCTGGTTCCATTCCAGACTGTATCACAATGGTCTAAGACCCTGGTTCCATTCAGACTGTATCACAGTGGTCTAAGACCCTGTTTCCATTCCAGACTGTATCACAGTGGTCTAAGACCCTGGTTCCATTCAGACTGTATCACAGTGGTCTAAGACCCTGGTTCCATTCCAGACTGTATCACAGTGGTCTAAGACCCTGGTTCCATTCCAGGCTGTATTACAGTGGTCTAAGACCCTGGTTCCACTCCAGACTGTATCACACAGGGGGTCTGAGGGGAGACTGTCATAGACTTCTGTACTATATGGTGTTTAGAGATGTCTGCTGCTGTCAGTCAACACACAGGGGGTCTGAGGGGAGACCGTCATAGACTTCTGCACTACAGGTGTCTAGAGATGTCTGCTGCTGTCAGTCAACACACAGGGGGTCTGAGGGGAGACCGTCATAGACTTCTGCACTACAGGTGTCTAGAGACTCACAGAGCGATGACAAGAACATAGAAATTCATATAGTAAGTCTACATAATGAGAATGAATCCATAAAACACTTAGTCACAGTTAATCACCGTTAGTCACGATTAGTCACAGTTAGTCACAATCAGTCACAGTTAGTCACAGTTAGTCACCGTTAGTCACTGTTAATCACAATCAGTCACAGTTAGTCACAGTTAATCACTGTTAATCACCGTTAGTCACAGTTGGTCACAGTTAATCACCGTTAGTCACTGTTAATCACAATCAGTCACAGTTAGTCACAGTTAATCACTGTTAATCATCGTCAGTCACAGTTAGTCACAGTTAATCACTGTTAGTCACAGTTAGTCACAGTTAATCACTGTTAGTCACAGTTAGTCACAGTTAATCACCGTTAGTCACTGTTAATCACAATCAGTCACAGTTAGTCACAGTTAATCACTGTTAATCACCGTTAGTCACAGTTGGTCACAGTTAGTCACCGTTTGTCACTGTTAATCACAATCAGTCACAGTTAGTCACAGTTAATCACTGTTAATCACCGTTAGTCACAGTTGGTCACAGTTAATCACTGTTAGTCACTGTTAATCACAATCAGTCACAGTAAGTCACAGTTAATCACTGTTAATCACCGTTAGTCACAGTTGGTCACAGTTAATCACCGTTAGTCACTGTTAATCACCGTCAGTCACAGTTAGTCACAGTTAATCACTGTTAGTCACAGTTAATCACTGTTAATCACCGTTAGTCACAGTTGGTCACCGTTAATCACTATTAGTCACAGTTAATCACCGTTAGTCACAGTTAATCACAATCAGTCACAGTTAGTCACAGTTAATCACTGTTAATCACCGTTAGCCACAGTTGGTCACAGTTAATCACTGTTAGTCACTGTTAATCACAATCAGTCACAGTTAGTCAGAGTTAATCACTGTTAATCACCGTTAGTCACAGTTGGTCACAGTTAATCACCGTTAGTCACTGTTAATCACAATCAGTCACAGTTAGTCACAGTTAATCACTGTTAATCATCGTTAGTCACAGTTAGTCACAGTTAATCACTGTTAGTCACAGTTAGTCACAGTTAATCACTGTTAGTCACAGTTAGTCACAGTTAATCACCGTTAGTCACTGTTAATCACAATCAGTCACAGTTAGTCACAGTTAATCACTGTTAATCACCGTTAGTCACAGTTGGTCACAGTTAATCACCGTTAGTCACTGTTAATCACAATCAGTCACAGTTAGTCACAGTTAATCACTGTTAATCATCGTTAGTCACAGTTAGTCACAGTTAATCACTGTTAGTCACAGTTAGTCACAGTTAATCACTGTTAGTCACAGTTAGTCACAGTTAATCACCATTAGTCACTGTTAATCACAATCAGTCACAGTTAGTCACAGTTAATCACTATTAATCACCGTTAGTCACAGTTGGTCACAGTTAGTCACCGTTTGTCACTGTTAATCACAATCAGTCACAGTTAGTCACAGTTAATCACTGTTAATCACCGTTAGTCACAGTTGGTCACAGTTAATCACTGTTAGTCACTGTTAATCACAATCAGTCACAGTAAGTCACAGTTAATCACTGTTAATCACCGTTAGTCACAGTTGGTCACAGTTAATCACCGTTAGTCACTGTTAATCACCGTCAGTCACAGTTAGTCACAGTTAATCACTGTTAGTCACAGTTAATCAATTCAAACCAGAACACCAGTAACGGGGCCCATTTCTTCTGTCAGGGGACATATTGTCTCTCAGCAGTCTAGACATATTGTCTAGTGGAGAACAGAACAGAGTTGCACAATCAGGGGGATTTCAACATCTTCTTACATTCACTTTCTTACATTCAGCTGTTCTCTCTGATCAGTTGTGAGTGTGATTCCTGTTGTGTTCGGCTGTTCTCTCTGATCAGTTGTGAGTGTGAGACCTGTTGTGTTCGGCTGTTCTCTCTGATCGGTTGTGAGTGTGAGACCTGTTGTGTTCGGCTGTTCTCTCTGATCAGTTGTGAGTGTGATTCCTGTTCTGTTCGGCTGTTCTCTCTGATCAGTTGTGAGTGTGATTCCTGTTTTGTTCGGCTGTTCTCTCTGATCAGTTGTGAGTGTGATTCCTGTTGTCTTCGGCTGTTCTCTCTGATCAGTTGTGGGTGTGAGACCTGTTTTGTTCAGCTGTTTTCTCTGATCAGTTGTGAGTGTGAGACCTGTTTTGTTCAACTGTTCTCTCGGATCAGTTGTGAGTGTGATTCCTGTTGTGTTCGGCTGTTCTCTCTGATCAGTTGTGGGTGTGAGACCTGTTTTGTTCACCTGTTCTCTCTGATCAGTTGTGAGTGTGAGAACTGTTGTGTTCGGCTGTTCTCTCTGATCAGTTGTGAGTGTGATTCCTGTTGTGTTCGGCTGTTCTCTCTGATCAGTTGTGAATGTGAGACTTGTTCGGCTGTTCTCTCTGATCAGTTGTGGGTGTGAGACCTGTTTTGTTCAGCTGTTCTCTCCGATCAGTTGTGAGTGTCATTCCTGTTGTCTTCGGCTGTTCTCTCTGATCGGTTGTGAGTGTGAGACCTGTTGTGTTCGGCTGTTCTCTCTGATCAGTTGTGAGTGTGAGACCTGTTGTGTTCGGCTGTTCTCTCTGATCAGTTGTGAGTGTGAGACCTGTTGTGTTCGGCTGTTCTCTCTGATCAGTTGTGAGTGTGAGACCTGTTGTCTTCGGCTGTTCTCTCTGATCAGTTGTGAGTGTGAGACCTGTTGTGTTCGGCTGTTCTCTCTGATCAGTTGTGAGTGTGAGACCTGTTGTGTTCGGCTGTTCTCTCTGATCAGTTGTGAGTGTGAGACCTGTTGTGTTCGGCTGTTCTCTCTGATCAGTTGTGAGTGTGAGACCTGTTGTGTTCGGCTGTTCTCTCTGATCAGTTGTGAGTGTGATTCCTGTTGTGTTCGGCTGTTCTCCCTGATCAGTTGTGAGCGTGAGACCTGTTGTGTTCGGCTGTTCTCTCTGATCAGTTGTGAGTGTGATTCCTGTTGTGTTCGGCTGTTCTCTCTGATCAGTTGTGAATGTGAGACTTGTTCGGCTGTTCTCTCTGATCAGTTGTGAATGTGAGACTTGTTCGGCTGTTCTCTCTGATCAGTTGTGAGTGTGAGACCTGTTGTGTTCGGCTGTTCTCTCTGATCAGTTGTGAGTGTGAGACCTGTTGTGTTCGGCTGTTCTCTCTGATCAGTTGTGAGTGTGATAGCCGCTCCATTCATAACCACACTTTGCTTTTGTTTTGATCGAGTTACGTTCCCTGATGTCCCTCAACTTCCCCTTCCTCTATT
>NC_048576.1:99434812-99457312 GCF_013265735.2 Oncorhynchus mykiss
AACATGGAGGACCTCAGACTAAAGCTCTGTCTCCTAGGTAACGTGGAGGACCTCAGACTAAAGCTCTGTCTCCTAGGTAATGTCTGAGGACCTCAGACTAAAGCTCTGTCTCCTAGGTAACGTGGAGGACCTGTGTCTTCTGCTGCTGCAGGGTTAGAGCTGAGACATGATGTAGGCCCGAGTGCCTTGTAGGGCCTTAGCTGTGTGTATGGTCGTGCGTGTATGCGTGCGTGTGTGCGTGTGTGTGTCTTCGAGGTGGTGGAGTTCTCTGTACCCAGCACTCCTCAGCCACCTAAGGGCATCAGGGATAAACAGCTCAGACACACTGCACCACACACCTCCAGCACCCTAGGGCTGAATCAGTAAGCTGCCTAGCCTGTTTGTGTGTCTCACACACAGCTCCTGGAGACAGTATCGCCCTGTACACTAAGTCCCCTGACACACGTCCAGACACACCCCACACACTCCCTGGGCCGTACTCTGTCGCATGCAGACGCACGCACGCACGCACACACACACACACACACACACACACACACACACACACACACACACACACACACACACACACACACACACACACACACACACACACACACACACACACACACACACACACACACACACACACACACACAGACCCCTATTCCCTATATAGTGCACTACTTTAGACCAGAGCCCTATTCCCTCTATAGTGTACTACTTTAGACCAGAGCCCTATTCCCAAAATAGTGCACTACTTTAGACCAGAGCCCTATTCCCTATATAATGCACTACAATAGACCAGAGCCCTATTCCCTATATAATGCACTACTATAGACCAGAGCCCTATTCCCTATATAGTGCACTACTTTAGACCAGAGATCTATTCCCTATATAGTGCACTACTTTAGACCAGAGCCCCTATTCCTTATATAGTGCACTACTTTAGACCAGAGCTCCATTCCCTATATAGTGCACTACTATAGACCAGAGCCCTATTCCATATATAGTGCACTACTGTAGACCAGAGCCCTCTTCCATATATAGTGCACTACCGTAGACCAGAGCCCTATTCCCTATATAGTAGACTACTAGGGGACCCATAGGGCTCTGGTCTAAAGTAATGCACTACCAGGGGACCCATAGGGCTCTGGTCTAAAGTAATGCACTACCAGGGGACCCATAGGGCTCTGGTCTAAAGTAATGCACTACCAGGGGACCTATAGGGCTCTGGGCTAAAGTAATGCACTACTAGGGGACCCATAGGGCTCTGGTCTAAAGTAATGCACTACCAGGGGACCCATGGGGCTCTGGGCTAAAGTAATGCACTATTAGGGGACCCATAGGGCTCTGGTCTACAGTAATGCATCAAGCAGGAAGTCGGGGGCCATTTTGGATACGGCTTGTGACAGATACGAGTCCCAGTGGAAAACACACACAGACTCATTACTGACACTAAGAAGCGGCAGAAGACGGTTAGAGACTCATTACTGACACTAATAAGCAGTGGAAGACGGTTAGAGACTCATTACTGACACTAAGAAGCGGGAGAAGACGGTTAGAGACTCATTACTGACACTAAGAAGCAGTGGAAGACGGTTAGAGACTCATTACGAAGTCTCACAAGGTGCAGAAATGGACCTTTTACACAGACAACAAGTTCATCTGTAACCTACAGGCATGAAAGATCAGTTTCCATTTTTTCAAGACAAAGCAGAGTCAATGTTCAGTATATGTTCAGTACTGACCGTACTGAACCCTCACAGGAAGTGAGAGAGTTAATCAGAGTAACTATGTGTCTGTACTGACCGTACTGAACCCTCACAGGAAGTGAGAGAGTTAATCCGAGTAACTATGTGTCTGTACTGAACCCTCACAGGAAGTGAGAGAGTTAATCAGAGTAACTATGTGTCTGTACTGATCGTACTGAACCCTCACAGGAAGTGAGAGAGTTAATCAGAGTAACTATGTGTCTGTACTGACCGTACTGAACCCTCACAGGAAGTGAGAGAGTTAATCAGATTGTGGCTTAATGCTGGCAGAAACCTGTTGCAACATATTAATTAGAACAGAGACAGTAACTCTGTCAAGACAAGACATGAGTAACTGCAGGTGTGTGTGCGTGTGTGTGTGTGTGTGTGTGTGTGTGTATGCATGTGTGTGCGTGTGTGTGATTCAAGACGAGGTGAATCGTGAACATGAGAGGACAGCAGCAGGTGTTGTGGTTCGGCAGGTTCTGAGTGATGTTGAAGATGTTGAAGATGTACAGAAGCTGAAGAACACACATCCAGGTAGTTTCTGCTGGAGTTGTAGACAAACCCATGGTGAACAGGAAGTAAAACGACACACCGCTACTCATGTTCCCAGGTGATATTTATAAACAACAAGGTTTTGACCCGTAGGTCTTCATCAGCATGGATCCAGACCTAACTGCCAGAACCTTGTTGTTGATAAATATCACCTGGGAACATGAGTAGCGAGCGGTGTGTCGTTTTCCTTTCTGTTGAAGATGGCCATTCCAAACCCCTCTCTCTGTCTCTCTCTAGCTCTCTCTCTAGCTCTCTCTCTAGCTCTCTCTGTCTCTCTGTCTCTCTCTCTAGCTCTCTCTAGTTCGCTCTCTCTCTCTGTCTTTCTCTCTCTCTAGCTCTCTCTGTTTCTCTGTCTCTCTCTCTGTCTCTTTGTCTCTCTCTGTCTCTCTCTTTCTCTCTCTAGCTCTCTCTCTGTCTTTCTCTGTCTTTCTCTCTGTTTCTCTCTCTCTCTCTGTCGTTCTCTCTCTCTCTCTCTGTCTCTCTGTCTTCCTCTCTCTGTCTCTCTCTCTGTCTCTCCCTCTATGTCACTCCTCTAACAGGACGTGAATCATTGAACCCATGACACACACACACACACACACACACACACACACACACACACACACACACACACACACACTGTGTTGTCCCCGTGGCTCACACACAGCTGCCCTGTTTAGCTTCAGTCTAAGCCTCAGGTATGTTCCCCTGTTTCATTCTCTTTATGCTGAATTAATCTAACACAGGGGTGGATTGGCCATCTGGCATTTCGGGCATTTAGCCCAGTGGGCCTGTCGATTTTTTGTGGAAGATTTCACCTAGACACTGTTGACCTAGAGCACAAAAATAATGATATCTACCTTGGCCTGAATATCAGCACCACAGGTAATTTCTACAAAGCTGTGAACGATCTGAGAGACAATGCAAGAAGGGTCTTCTACGCCATCAAAAGGAACATAAAATTCGACATACCAATTAGGATCTTGTTTAAGATACTTGAATCAGTTATAGAACCCATTGCCCATTATGGTAGTGAGGTCTGGGGTCCGCTCACCAACCAATAATTCACAAAATGTGACAAACACCAAATTGAGACTGCATGCAGGATTCTGCAAAAATATCCCCCATAATGCATGCAGAGCAGAATTAGGACGATTCCTGTTAATGATCAAAATCCAGAAAACAGCAATTCACTTCTACAATCACCTGAAAATAAGAGATTCTCAAACTTGCTATAGCAAAGCCCTGACCTACATAGAGATGAACCTGCAGGAGTGTCCCCTTCTGCAGTGTCCCCTTCTGCAGTGTCCCCTTCTGCAGTGTCCCCTTCTGCAGTGTCCCCTTCTGCAGTGTCCCCTTCTGAGTGCCCATTTTTCTCCCAAATTTCGTCATATCCAATTGGTAGTTACAGTCTTGTCCCATCGTTGCAACTCACGTACGGACTCGTGAGAGGCAAAGGTCGAGAGCCATGCGTCCTCTGAAACACAACCGCCAAGCCACACTGCTTCTTGACACACTGCCTGCTTATTAACCCGGAAGCCAGCCGCACCAATGTGTCAGAGGAAACACCATACAGCTGGCGACCGAAGTCAGCGTGTGCGGACGACCGGCCAGGACAAGGAGTCGGTAGGAGCGCAATGGGACAAGGACATCCCAGCCGGCCAAACCCCTCCCCTAACCTGACCAACGGCTGGACCGATTGTGCGGTTCCTCATGGGTCTCTCGGTCGCGGGCGGCTGAAGACAGAACCCAGGATCAAACCCAGATCTGTTGTGACGTCTTTAGCACTGCGACCCAGTGCCTTGGACCGCTGCGCCACTCGGGAAGCCCACAGTATGGGGACTCTGCTCACAAACACACAGAGCCCCAGGACAGCAACACAATTAGACCCAAAATCAAGACAAAACAAAAATGTATTTACTTGACACATCGAAAAGTATTAACCAAAAACTGAGCAAACTGGAATGGTATTTGGCCCTGAACACAGTGAGAAAATACCTGGCCACTGTGACTGACCCAAACTTAAGAAAATCCTTGACTATCTACAGACTAAGTGAGCATAGCCTTGCTATTGAGAGAGGCTGCTGTTGGCAGACCTGGCTCTCAAGAGAAGACAGGCTACAAAATTAGGTGGAAACCGAGCTGCACTTCCTAACCTCCTGCCAAAAATATGACCATATTAGAGACATTTTTCCTTCAGATCACACAGACCCACACTCTTGATAAACTCCCATATCTGGTCCAGTGCTGCAAGGAAACACCTAGTTAAGCTGCATCTGGCCCAGAACAGAGCGACACGTTTTGCTCTTCATTGTAATCAGAGGGCTGATATAAATACTATACATGCCAGTCTCTCTTGGCTAATAGTTGAGGAGAGACTGACTGCATCACTTCTTCTTTTTATCAGAAGCATTAAACTCTTTAACATCACACCAATATTTGGAACCAAGGACTGATCACCCAAATCCACAAAAGTGGAGACAAATTTGACCCCAAACTACTGTGGGATATGCGTCAACAGCAAGCATGGGAAAATCCTCTGCATTATCATTAACAGCAGACTTGGGAAAATCCTCTGCATTATCATTAACAGCAGACTCGTACATTTCCTCAGTGAAAAAAACTATGTACTGAGCAAATGTCAAATTAGCTTTTTACCAAATTACTGTAAAACAGACCATGTATTCACCCTGCACTAATGCTATTTGGCCCTGAACAGAGAGTGCACAGTGACAGAATACGTGACCACTGTGACTGACCCAAAATTAAGGAAATCTTTGACTATGTACAGAGTCAGGGAGCAGAGCCCTGCAATTGAGAGAGGCCGCCGTAGGCAGAACTGGCTCTCAAGAGAAGATAGGCTATGTGCTCACTGCCCACAAAATGAGGTGGAAACTGAGCTGCACTTCCTAACCTCCTGCCAAGTGTATGACCATATTAGAGACACTCTATCCCATATCTATTGGGTGAATGTGCTACTTTCAGGCATTTGGAAATTGCTCCCAAGGATGAACCAGACTTGTGGAGGTCTCCAATTTTTTTCTGAGGTCTTAGCTGATTTCTTTTGAAGTTCCCATGATGTCAAGCAAAGAGGTACTGAGTTTGAAGGTAGGCCTTGAATTACAGTGCCTTGCGAAAGTATTCGGCTCCCTTGAACTTTGCAACCTTTTGCCACATTTCAGGCTTCAAACATAAAGATATAAAACTGTATTTTTTTGTGAAGAATCAACAACAAGTGGGACACAATCATGAAGTGGAACGACATTTATTGGATATTTCAAACTTTTTTAACAAATCAAAAACTGAAAAATTGGGCGTGCAAAATTATTCAGCCCCTTTACTTTCAGTGCAACAAACTCTCTCCAGAAGTTCAGTGAGGATCTCTGAATGATCCAATGTTGACCTAAATGACCAATGATGATAAATACAATCCACCTGTGTGTAATCAAGTCTCCGTATAAATGCACCTGCACTGTGATAGTCTCAGAGGTCCGTTAAAAGCGCAGAGAGCATCATGAAGAACAAGGAACACACCAGGCAGGTCCGAGATACTGTTGTGAAGAAGTTTAAAGCTGGATTTGGATACAAAAATATTTCCCAAGCTGTAAACATCCCAAGGAGCACTGTGCAAGCGATAATATTGAAATGGAAGGAGTATCAGACCACTGCAAATCTACCAAGACCTGGCCGTCCCTCTAAACTTTCAGCTCATACAAGGAGAAGACTGATCAGAGATGCAGCCAAGAGGCCCATGATCACTCTGGATGAACTGCAGAGATCTACAGCTGAGGAGGGAGACTCTGTCCATAGGACAACAATCAGTAGTATAATGCACAAATCTGGCCTTTATGGAAGAGTGGCAAGTAGAAAGCCATTTCTTAAAGATATCCATAAAAAGTGTCGTTTAAAGTTTGCCACAAGCCACCTGGGAGACACACCAAACATGTGGAAGAAGGTGCTCTGGTCAGATGAAACCAAAATTGAACTTTTTGGCAACAATGCAAAAGGTTATGTTTGGCGTAAAAGCAACACAGCTGAACACACCATCCCCACTGTCAAACATGGTGGTGGCAGCATCATGGTTTGGGCCTGCTTTTCTTCAGCATGGACAGGGAAGATGGTTAAAATTGATGGGAAGATGGATGGAGCCAAATACAGGACCATTCTGGAAGAAAACCTGATGGAGTCTGCAAAAGACCTGAGACTGGGACGGAGATTTGTCTTCCAACAAGACAATGATCCAAAACATAAAGCAAAATCTACAATGGAATGGTTCAAAAATAAACATATCCAGGTGTTAGAATGGCCAAGAATGGTCTCTCGATGTGCAAAACTGATAGAGACATACCCCAAGCGACTTACAGCTGTAATCGCAGCAAAAGGTGGCGCTACAAAGTATTAACTTAAGGGGGCTGAATAATTTTGCACGCCCAATTTTTCAGTTTTTGATTTGTTAAAAAAGTTTGAAATATCCAATAAATGTTGTTCCACTTCATGATTGTGTCCCACTTGTTGTTGACTCTTCACAAAAAAATACAGTTTTATATCTTTATGTTTGAAGCCTGAAATTTGGCAAAAGGTCGCAAAGTTCAAGGGGGCCGAATACTTTCGCAAGGCACTGTACATCCACAGGTACACCTCCAATTGACTCAAATTATGTCAATTAGCCTATCAGAAGCTTCTAAAGCCATGACATCGTTTTCGGGAAAAATTTAGTTTTAATAACCCCCCACTGTCCTGTCTGCGTCCCATCTATCTCAGGCCTTTAGTGATGTCAGGCCTTTCCTCCTCCCAGTGCTCCTCCCACATCTACTACTGTTCCCTGGCTGCCTGGGGAGAAACACACACACAAACATACACACACTCAGTGAGGAGGGAGTGACCAGGGAGGAAGTAGTATAGAGGGGAGGGATACGTTCCAGGTTGTCCATTAGAGTCTAATGTAGAGGAGGGAATGACCAGGGAGGAAGTAGTATAGAGGGGAGGGATACGTTCCAGGTTGTCCATTAGAGTCTAATGTAGAGGAGGGAGTGACCAGGGAGGAAGTAGTATAGAGGGGAGGGATACGTTCCAGGTTGTCCATTAGAGTCTAATGTAGAGGAGGAGGGGGCGGGGGGGGGGGGGGGGGGGGGGGGGGGGGTTGAAAGTGTTTTCAACCGGCAGACAGACAGACAGACGGAGAACAGAGTTAGCTAATACCTGGTGTGTTGTTCTGAAAGAGCGTCTGTTAGTGTTCTCAAGAAGAAAGGCTAGTGTAGCCATCTGAGCAGATGGGCAGAGAATAGCTGGCTGGATGGATGGATAGATGGATGGCTGGCTGGCTGGATGGATGGATGGATGGATAGATGGCTGGCTGGCTGGATGGCTGGCTGGCTGGATAGATGGCTGGCTGGCTGGCTGGATGAGTGGCTGGCTGGCTGGCTGGCTGGCTGGCTGGCTGGCTGGATGGCTGGCTGGCTGGCTGGATGGCTGGCTGGATGGCTGGGTGGCTGGCTGGCTGGCTGGCTGGCTGGCTGGCTGGCTGGCTGGCTGGCTGGCTGGCTGGGTGGGTGGCTGGCTGGCTGGCTGGCTGGCTGGATGGATAGCTGGCTGGCTGGCTGGCTGGCTGGCTGGCTGGCTGGCTGGATGGATGGATGGATGGATGGATGGATGGATGGATGGATGGATGGATGGATGGATGGATGGATGGATGGATGGATGGATGGATGGATGGATGGATGGATGGATAGATGGCTGGCTGGCTGGCTGGCTGGCTGGCTGGCTGGCTGGCTGGCTGGATGGATGGATGGATGGATGGATGGATGGATGGATGGATGGATGGATGGATGGATGGATGGATGGATGGATGGATGGATGGATAGATGGCTGGCTGGCTGGCTGGCTGGCTGGCTGGATAGATGGCTGGATGAGTGGCTGGCTGGCTGGCTGGATGAGTGGCTGGCTGGCTGGCTGGATGGCTGGCTGGCTGGATGGCTGGATGGCTGGCTGGCTGGCTGGATGAGTGGCTGGCTGGCTGGCTGGATGGCTGGCTGGCTGGATGGCTGGCTGAATGAGTGGCTGGCTGGCTGGCTGGCTGGCTGGCTGGCTGGCTGGCTGGCTGGCTGGATGGCTGGCTGGCTGGATGGATGGCTGGATGGCTAGATGGATGGATGGCTGGATGGCTAGATGGCTGGATGGCTGGCTGGCTGGCTGGCTGGATGGCTGGCTGGCTGGATGGCTGGATGGCTGGATGGATGGATGGTTGGCTGGCTGGCTGGATGGATGGCTGGATGGCTGGATGGATGGCTGGATGGCTGGCTGTCTCGATGGATGGATGGATGGCTGGATGAATGGTTGGCTAGATGGATGGATGGATGGCTGGCTGGCTGGCTGGCTGGATGGCTGGATGGCTGGATGGTTGGATGGCTGGATGGCTGGATGGATGGATGGATGGATGGATGGATGGATGGATGGATGGATGGATGGATGGCTGGATGGATGGCTGGGTGGCTGGCTGGATGGATGAATGGATGGCTGGCAATACGGCTGCATGGCGTGCCTGTCTTTGCTCTATGTCATTCCATGTCTGAGTTGAGGTTACACCTGCTTATTATACAGCACCCCTATCATAACAATACACACAATGTAACACTGACAGACACACACCAGTCTGCACCTGCCACCTACCTATCAGTCAACAGAAGCTCATTATGATGTCATTATGAGGCTCGGTGTGGATTCCTCCCCTTAGTAGTTGTTTTTCTGTGTCTCTGTCTTTTATTTAAAGTAACTCTCCAGTGTTTCCACATTTCTAGTTTTCCTTCCAAAATGTTCTCATTAAGATTGGTAAAAAGCAACTTTTCTGTATTGAAATGGTGTGGTCTTACCCCAACAACAGAATGGTGTGGTCTTACCCCAACAACAGAATGGTGTGGTCTTACCCCAACAACAGAATGGTGTGGTCTTACCCCAACAACAGAATGGTGTGGTCTTAACCCCATCAACAGAATGGTGTGGTCTTATCCCAACAACAGAATGGTGTGGTCTTACCCCAACAACAGAATGGTGTGGTCTTATCCCAACAACAGAATGGTGTGGTCTTACCCCATCAACAGAATGGTGTGGTCTTACCCCAACAACAGAATGGTGTGGTCTTACCCCAACAACAGAATGGTGTGGTCTTACCCCATCAACAGAATGGTGTGGGCTTACCCCATCAACAGAATGGTATGGTCTTACCCCAACAACAGAATGGTGTGGTCTTACCCCATCAACAGAATGGTGTGGTCTTACACCAACAACAGAATGGTGTGGTCTTACCCCAACAACAGAATGGTGTGGTCTTACCCCAACAACAGAATGGTGTGGTCTTACACCAACAACAGAATGGTATGGTCTTACCCCAACAACAGAATGGTGTGGTCTTACCCCAACAACAGAATGGTGTGGTCTTACACCAACAACAGAATGGTATGGTCTTACCCCAACAACAGAATGGTGTGGTCTTACCCCATCAACAGAATGGTGTGGTCTTACCCCATCAACAGAATGGTGTGGTCTTACCCCATCAACAGAATGGTGTGGTCTTACCCCAACAACAGAATGATGTGGTCTTACCCCAACAACAGAATGGTATGGTCTTACCCCAACAACAGAATGGTGTGGTCTTACCCCAACAACAGAATGGTGTGGTCTTACCCCAACAACAGAATGGTGTGGTCTTACCCCAACAACAGAATGGTGTGGTCTTACCCCAACAACAGAATGGTATGGTCTTACCCCAACAACAGAATGGTGTGGTCTTACCCCAACAACAGAATGGTGTGGTCTTACCCCATCAACAGAATGGTGTGGTCTTACCCCAACAACAGAATGGTGTGGTCTTACCCCAACAACAGAATGGTGTGGTCTTACCCCAACAACAGAATGGTGTGGTCTTACCCCAACAACAGAATGGTGTGGTCTTACCCCATCAACAGAATGGTGTGGTCTTACCCCAACAACAGAATGGTGTGGTCTTACCCCAACAACAGAATGGTGTGGTCTTACCCCAACAACAGAATGGTGTGGTCTTACCCCAACAACAGAATGGTGTGGTCTTACCCCAACAACAGAATGGTGTGGTCTTACCCCAACAACAGAATGGTGTGGTCTTAACCCCATCAACAGAATGGTGTGGTCTTATCCCAACAACAGAATGGTGTGGTCTTACCCCAACAACAGAATGGTGTGGTCTTATCCCAACAACAGAATGGTGTGGTCTTACCCCATCAACAGAATGGTGTGGTCTTACCCCAACAACAGAATGGTGTGGTCTTACCCCAACAACAGAATGGTGTGGTCTTACCCCATCAACAGAATGGTGTGGGCTTACCCCATCAACAGAATGGTATGGTCTTACCCCAACAACAGAATGGTGTGGTCTTACCCCATCAACAGAATGGTGTGGTCTTACACCAACAACAGAATGGTGTGGTCTTACCCCAACAACAGAATGGTGTGGTCTTACCCCAACAACAGAATGGTGTGGTCTTACACCAACAACAGAATGGTATGGTCTTACCCCAACAACAGAATGGTGTGGTCTTACCCCAACAACAGAATGGTGTGGTCTTACACCAACAACAGAATGGTATGGTCTTACCCCAACAACAGAATGGTATGGTCTTACCCCAACAACAGAATGGTGTGGTCTTACCCCATCAACAGAATGGTGTGGTCTTACCCCATCAACAGAATGGTGTGGTCTTACCCCATCAACAGAATGGTGTGGTCTTACCCCAACAACATAATGATGTGGTCTTACCCCAACAACAGAATGGTATGGTCTTACCCCAACAACAGAATGGTGTGGTCTTACCCCAACAACAGAATGGTGTGGTCTTACCCCAACAACAGAATGGTGTGGTCTTACCCCAACAACAGAATGGTGTGGTCTTACCCCAACAACAGAATGGTATGGTCTTACCCCAACAACAGAATGGTGTGGTCTTACCCCAACAACAGAATGGTGTGGTCTTACCCCATCAACAGAATGGTGTGGTCTTACCCCAACAACAGAATGGTGTGGTCTTACCCCAACAACAGAATGGTGTGGTCTTACCCCAACAACAGAATGGTGTGGTCTTACCCCAACAACAGAATGGTGTGGTCTTACCACAACAACAGAATGGTATGGTCTTACCCCAACAACAGAATGGTGTGGTCTTACCCCAACAACAGAATGGTGTGGTCTTACCCCAACAACAGAACGGTGTGGTCTTACCCCAACAACAGAATGGTGTGGTCTTACCCCAACAACAGAATGGTGTGGTCGTACAGTATACCAGTCATTAACAATATTAATGCCAGTAGACCGCTGATTGGCCAGCTCATCCTCCTCTAGACTGCTGATTGGCCATCGTATTCTATGAGGAAATAGCAAGCATTTTTGAAACAGTATTTTTGAGAAACATGTTTGAGATGGGTGTTATTAACAGTTTTATTTTTTTTTAATCAAATGTATGCTTTGACCAGAAATACGAGTATAGTATGAATGAACAACATCTGGACAGTGACTTTAATCCTAAATTCCATTAAACCAACCTCAGCAGTGAGCAGCAGAGAAGAGTTGCTGTGTTTGGTAGGAGAGAGGATGTGCAGCGCAGGCCAGCAGCAGCTCCAGCTGGGGAGGGGATGTGGCCTTTGGGAGTCCAGGGGAGGATGTTATGCCTCCTGTGAGCTGACTCCTGACCCCACCATCCTCTCTCAACCTGCACCTCCACTACTGTACATAACCGTTCAACTTGTCGCTTTGGAAAACACATTTTATCGCTATGAAAACCTGTATAAAAAAAACAATAATACGAATGGGAAATGGAAAGGTAGATGATTCTTTGTACAGTTGAATAAAGTAAATGAATACTGAGTCACAGATAAACTAAGCAGTACTGCTTGTCCTGTGTGTCTGCAGGGAGAGAATATTAGGATAAACTTCTGATCTCAGAAAGGACATTTAAAAGATACGCAACCTTCAGACCACAACGTTAAAATAAAAACACCTCTTTCCATCATCGTCATCGTGTTGTCTTCTGTGGTATTTTAACACCTCTGCTAACTCTGCCCTGCCTCTACCGGCCTCCAGAAACTCAGATTAATAGATAAGATCAACTGTATCATCAGAGTGAAAACATGACTGAAATGACTCATATAAGATTCACTGGGTTGGACGTGTTAGGAATTAAACAGAAGCAGAGACAGGTGTAGGCATTGACAGACAGACAGACAGACAGACAGACAGACAGACAGACAGACAGACAGACAGACAGACAGACAGACAGACAGACAGACAGACAGAGCGAGATGGACAGAAAGACACATTTACAGACAGACAGACAGACAGAGCGAGATGGACAGAAAGACACATTTACAGACAGACAGACAGACAGACAGACAGACAGACAGACAGACAGACAGACAGACAGACAGACAGACAGACAGACAGACAGACAGACAGAGACAGACAGACAGACAGACAGACAGACAGACAGACAGACAGACAGACAGACAGACAGACAGACAGACAGAGCGAGATGGACAGAAAGACACATTGACAGACAGACAGACAGACAGACAGAGAGAAAGACAGACAGACAGAGCGAGATGGACAGAAAGACACATTTACAGACAGACAGACAGACAGACAGAGAGAAAGACAGACAGACAGACAGACAGACAGACAGACAGACAGACAGACAGACAGACATCTCAGTGTAGAATAGTTTAGGTCATGAAGCTCAGCATTCTACTGGCTGTTAAAAAACAAGTTTCATTTGACCTTTTACTCATTACTTCTTTCAACAGTAACCAATTACCATACCTGTTACTCCCTGGATACAGTCCTTAGTTACACTACTGGTTATATACCTGTTACTCCCTGGGTACAGTCATTAGTTACACTACTGGTTATATACCTGTTACTCTCTGGGTACAGTCATTAGGTACACTACTGGTTATATACCTGTTACTCCCTGGGTACAGTCATTAGTTACACTACTGGTTATAGTACCTGTTACTCCCTGGGCACAGTCATTAGTTACACTACTGGTTATAGTACCTGTTACTCCCTGGCCACAGTCATTAGTTACACTACTGGTTATATACCTGTTACTTCCTGGTTACAGTCCTTAGTTACATTACTGGTTATAGTACCAGTTACTCTCTGGGTACAGTCATTAGTTACACTACTGGTTATATACCTGTTACTCTCTGGGTACAGTCATTAGTTACACTACTGGTTATATACCTGTTACTCCCTGGGTACAGTCATTAGTTACACTACTGGTTATAGTACCTGTTACTCCCTGGGCACAGTCATTAGTTACACTACTGGTTATATACCTGTTATTCCCTGGGTACAGTCATTAGTTACACTACTGGTTATAGTACCTGTTATTCCCTGGGTACAGTCATTAGTTACACTACTGGTTATATACCTGTTACTCCCTGGGTACAGTCATTAGTTACACTACTGGTTATAGTACCTGTTACTCCCTGGGTACAGTCATTAGTTATACTGGTTATAGTACCTGTTACTCCCTGGGTACAGTCATTAGTTACACTACTGGTTATATATCTGTTACTCCCTGGGTACAGTCATTAGTTACACTACTGGTTATATATATGTTACTCCCTGGGTACAGTCATTAGTTATACTGGTTATAGTATCTGTTACTCCCTGGGTACAGTCACTAGTTACACTACTGGTTATATACCTGTTACTCCCTGGGTACAGTCATTAGTTACACTACTGGTTATAGTACCTGTTACTCCCTGGGTACAGTCATTAGTTACACTGGTTATAGTACCTGTTACTCCCTGGGTACAGTCATTAGTTACACTACTGGTTATATATCTGTTACTCCCTGGGTACAGTCATTAGTTACACTACTGGTTATATATCTGTTACTCCCTGGGTACAGTCATTAGTTACACTACTGGTTATATATCTGTTACTCCCTGGGTACAGTCACTAGTTACACTACTGGTTATATACCTGTTACTCCCTGGGTATAGTCATTAGTTACACTACTGGTTATAGTACCTGTTACTCCCTGGGTACAGTCATTAGTTACACTACTGGTTATATACCTGTTATTCCCTGGGTACAGTCATTAGTTACACTACTGGTTATATACCTGTTATTCCCTGGGTATAGTCATTAGTTACACTACTGGTTATAGTACCTGTTACTCCCTGGGTACAGTCATTAGTTACACTACTGGTTATATACCTGTTACTCCCTGGGTACAGTCACTAGTTACACTACTGGTTATATACCTGTTATTCCCTGGGTACAGTCATTAGTTACACTACTGGTTATATACCTGTTACTCCCTGGGTACAGTCATTAGTTATACTGGTTATAGTATCTGTTACTCCCTGGGTACAGTCACTAGTTACACTACTGGTTATATACCTGTTACTCCCTGGGTACAGTCACTAGTTACACTACTGGTTATATACCTGTTATTCCCTGGGTATAGTCATTAGTTACACTACTGGTTATAGTACCTGTTACTCCCTGGGTACAGTCATTAGTTATACTGGTTATAGTATCTGTTACTCCCTGGGTACAGTCACTAGTTACACTACTGGTTATATACCTGTTACTCCCTGGGTATAGTCATTAGTTACACTACTGGTTATAGTACCTGTTACTCCCTGGGTACAGTCATTAGTTATACTGGTTATAGTATCTGTTACTCCCTGGGTACAGTCACTAGTTACACTACTGGTTATATACCTGTTACTCCCTGGGTATAGTCATTAGTTACACTACTGGTTATAGTACCTGTTACTCCCTGGGTACAGTCATTAGTTATTTCTTACTCAGGAAAAACCATGTATCTCTCTTTCTCTCCCTCCCTCTTTTCCTCTCTCCTTTCCCCCTCTCTTTCAAATGTTGATTTGATTTGATATCTACATCGGCTACCTTCTCAAGGCCCTCTCCAGCCTCTCCTGTTGCCCCTGTTTCAATGCTGTCTGGCTTTCTGGCTGCCCTGCTAACACTGTGTCATCCTCAGGGCCCCTACCGGCCCCTGGCCCATCACACTCCACTGGGCCCCGCCTGGCCCGCCTCTCATCTCCCCTAACACAGCCTGACACTGAGCTTTGAAGCTGGGGAGGCGGTGTGGACCGGGCCCGGCCCAACAATAGCAACCTGATCCTCAGCTGACGCACGCTAACCCAGCCATGGATGATGGACAAAGGAAGGGGAGAGAAGGAGAGGAGGAGAGGAGGAGAGGAGAGAAGGAGAGGAGGAGAGGAGGAGAGGAGGAGAGAAGGAGAGGAGGAGGAGCCCCCTTGGGGTGCTGTCCTGCCTCTCACTGTTTGTTGAGGAGCTCTGTACATATAACATGAGAAAAGGCATGCCGTTTCTGTTGTAGAGAAGAGGACGGGAAAGAGAGGGGTGGGTGAGGGAGGAAGAGGGGGGAGGGGGGAGAGAAAGGGAGGGAGGGACAGAGAGTGTGGTGGTTGATTCCTATCCAGGTTAAGAGAAAAAGCAAAAACAGTGTCTCAGCAGGGTCTAAAGTAGTGCACTTTGTAGGGAATAGGGTGCCATTTCAGATTGGCCATTTCTCTGAACTGAAAATGTACTGCTCATATGAACACATCTTTCACAGATTCATTCTGAAACTAAACCTGAAGAATAAACCCGTCCTGGACCTCTCTCTCTATCCCAGTTCCGGATTCAAGCTTCAAGGTTCCGGATTCAAGCTTCAAGGTTCCGGATTCAAGCTTCAAGGTTCCGGATTCAAGCTTCAAGGTTCCGGATTCAAGCTTTAATGTCACATGCAATGCACATGAGAAATAAGAATAGGAAATATGAAGAACGCACAATGTCAGTAAACATACTATATACAGGGTCAGTTCAACACCATGTTAACAATGTGCAGGGATACTGGAGTGTTGTGTAGGGGTAAGGTGAATAGGCTATATGAATCAGGATATATGATAAACAGGGTAGCAGCAGCTTGTTGGTGAGTGGGTGTGTAGAGTCAGTATACACTGACAGGGCATTCAGAAAGTATTCAGATACTTTTTCCACATTTTGTTACGTTACAGCCTTATTCTAAAATGGATTAAATTAATTGGTTCCCTCAGCATTCTACATACAATACCCTATAATGACAAAATGAAAATAGGTTTTTAGAAATTTTACCAAATGTATTAAAAATAAAACACAGAAATACCTTATTTACATAAGTTTTCAGAACTTTTGCTATGAGACTCAAAATTGAGCTGAGGTGCATCCTGTTTCCATTGATCATCCTTGAGATGTTTCTACAACTTGATTGGAGTCCACCTGTGGTAAATTCAATTGATTGGACATGATTTGGAAAGGTCCCACAATTGACAGTTCATATCAGAGCAAAAGGGACGTTCACCAAGCCATGAGGTCCAAGGAATTGTCCGTAGAGCTCAGAGACAGGATTGTGTCGAGGCACAGATCTGGCGAAGGGTACCAAAACAGAGCCTTCAAGAAGGACAACCATCTCTACAGCACTCCATCAAACAGGCCTTTATGTTAGAGTGGCCAGATGGAAGGCACTCCTCAGTAAAAGACACATGACAGCCCACTTGGAGTTTGCCAAAAGATACCTAAAGACTCTCAGACCATGAGAAACAAGATTATCTGTTCTGATGAAACCAAGATTGAACTCTTTGTCCTGATTGCCACACGTCACGTCTGGAGGAAATCCGGCACCAACCCCATGGTGTTTTTCAGCGGCAGGGACTGGAAGACTAGTGAGGATCGAGGGAAAGATGATCAGAGAGATCCTTGATGAAAACCTGCTCCAGAGCGCTCAGGACCTCAGACTGGGGCGAACGTTCACCTTCCAACAAGGCAATGACCCCAAGCACACGGCCAAGACAATGCGGAGTGGATTCCGGACAAGTCTCTGAATGTAATTGAGTGGCCCCGCCAGAGCCCGGACTTGAACCCGATCTAACATCTCTAGAGAGACCTGAAAATAGCTGTTCAGCGATGCTCCCCATCCAACCTGACAGAGCTTGAGAGGATCTGCAGAGAAGAATGGGAGAAACTCCCCAAATACAGGTGTGCCAAGCTCTGTCAGGTTGGATGGGGAGCGTCGCTGCACAGCTAATTTCAGGTCTCTCCAGAGATGTTAGATCGGTGTTAGCTGTCATCACTGGCAAAGGTGCTTCAACAAAGTACTGAGTAAAGGGTCTGAATACTTATATAAATGTGATAGTTACACTCTTGGCATTCTCTCACCCAGCTTCATGGGGTAGTCACCTGGAATGCATTTCAATAAACAGTTGTGCCTTGTTAAAAGTTAATTTGTGGAATTTGTTTCCTTGTTAATGTGTTTTAGCCAATCAGCTGTGTTGTGACAAGGTAGGGGTGGTATACAGAAGACAGCCTTATTTGGTAAAAGACCAAGTCCATATTATGTCAAGAACAGCTCAAATAAACAAAGAGAAAGACATCATTACTTTAAGACATGAAGGTCAGTCAATGCAGACTGTGTGTGTGTGTGTGTGTGTGTGTGTGTGTGTGTGTGTGTGTGTGTGTGTGTGTGTGTGTGTGTGTGTGTGTGTGTGTGTGTGTGTGTGTGTGTGTGTGTGTGTGTTGGGCTAAGAGAGAGAGGTGAAACACACACCCCATCTGTCCCGCTGACAATTTTGGAAATGCAAAGCAAAGTGTTGCCCTCATCAGAATTTGCATGGGGTGAGGAGGGGTGAGGAGAGGAGGTCCTGAAGGTTGTGAGGACAGACGTCTCCTTTGTGTCAGAGAGGCGGTTTTTCCAGGCAAACCAATGTGTCTGTCTGCTGATATGTATGCGTGAGGATACAGGCAAGTTCCAACAAGCCAAGCCCCCGCAGTGATCTCTCTCTGCCTCTCTCTCTGCCTCTCACTCTCTCTGCCTCTCTCTCTGTGTCTCTCTCTCTGTCTCCCTCTCTCTCACTCTCTCTCTCTCTGTGTCTCTCTCTGTGTGTGTCTCTCTCTGCCTATCACTCTCTCTGCCTCTCTCTCTGTGTCTCTCTCTCTGTCTCCCTCTCTCGCTCTCTCTCTGTGTCTCTCTCTGTGTGTGTCTCTCTCTCTCTGGCCACATTCACTGTTTGTTTTCTGAGCTATGGTGAAGTCATGCAAATTGAATGACCTCTGTCTCTGCCTCTCTGTCTCTCTGTCTCTCTGTCTCTCTCTCTCTCTCTCTCTCTCACCCTCCCTTTCCTCAGGGATTTCTCCGGTTTTAGTTCTCTTCCCTCTCTCTTGCTTTCTCTTTATCTATCCATCTTCTCTCTCTCTCGCTCTCTCTCTCGCTCTCTCTCTTTCACCTTCCCTCTCCTCAGGGATTTCTCTGGTTTTGTTTCTCTCCTCTCTCTCTTTCTTTCTCTTAATCTCTTAATCTCTCTCTCTCTCTCTCTCTCTCTCTCTCTCACCCCTCCCTCTCCTCAGGGATTTCTCTGATTTTAGTTCTCTCCTCTCTCTGTACCAGGGGTGTGAGCTGAGCGCCGGGCTCCTATGTACACACGGATCCTGTCTCTGTCTCTGGCCCCCGGGGGCCCAGAGGCCGTCACAGATTAAAGGTCCATCCAGGGTGTTAGTGTGTGTGTCTGTGTGTGTGTGTGTGTGTCCAGTAGAGAGTAGAGACAGAGCTTTGCTGATGATCAGTCTTTCAGCTTCAGTTCCAACAACTCACATTCAGTACATCTGGAAAAGTCTCCCGGATAGAATTCTTAGTAGTTGATATTGCATCAATCTGCCAAGTTAGTAAATGGCCACAATGCAGCATTGGAAAGAGAAACATAGTACTGTATGGGCTGAGGAAGAACGAGAGAGAGAGGGCAAGAGAGAGAGAGGAGAGAAAGAGAGGAGCGAGAGAGAGAGTAGAGGAGAGAGAGAGAGTAGAGGAGAGAGAGAGAGGGAGAAGAGAGAAAGAGAGGAGAGAGAGAGAGAGAAGAGTAGAGTAGAGTAGAGTAGAGTAGAGTAGAGTAGAGTAGAGTAGAGTAGAGTAGAGTAGAGTAGAGTAGAGTAGAGTAGAGAGAGAGAGAGAGAGAGAGAGAGAGAGAGAGAGAGAGAGAGAGAGAGAGAGAGAGAGAAGAGAAGAGAAGAGAAGAGAAGAGAAGAGAAGAGAAGAGAAGAGAAGAGAAGAGAAGAGAAGAGAAGAGAGGAGAGGAGAGGAGAGGAGAGGAGAGGAGAGGAGAGGAGAGGAGAGGAGAGGAGAGGGCAGCACAGTAACCATTCATGTGATCTGGGGTGACGTTCTTTCTCTAGAATAATAGCATCAGTCATGAACCTACGCCAGAGGATATCAGAATCTCACTATAAATAAGCAAACATTATATTAATAAGCAGTTCATCTCTATTTCCAAATGACCGTCTCTCTGGATGAGTGGGCCTCCATACTTCACATCATAACATCTACAAATCAAATAGTACCACCTCCTTCCCTGAGAGCTTTAGTTGGAAACATGGAGCTTTTGCTGTGTGTGTGTGTGTGTGTGTGTGTGTGTGTGTGTGTGTGTGTGTGTGTGTGTGTGTGTGTGTGTGTGTGTGTGTGTGTGTGTGTGTGTGTGTGTGTGTGTGGAAGGCTCCATTCAGTTTCCATGGCTGGCTGGCACCACTATGTTTAACCAATAACACTATGATTTATCCAACAGAACATGGGACAAAAACCTGCTTTTATATTTCCATCAGAAAACACAGAACCCATTTTACCAAGACGCTCTGAGAGGAGGAAAGGTCCAGTCACCTGCATGTCAACTATAACCTGGGTCAGATCCAGTGTGGACACATACTCTGTGTCTGTGTGTGTGTGTGTGTGTGTGTGTGTGTGTGTGTGTGTGTGTGTGTGTGTGTGTGTGTGTGTGTGTGTGTGCGTGTGTGCGTGCGTGTGTGATTGCGTGTGTGTGTGTGTGTGTGTGTGTGTGACCACAAAGTATTACCTCAGCTCAAGGCAACGCAGCATGTCATGTATGACATCTGGATCACTTTAGCCTCAACATCACCCAGTAGTGCTGTTACTACCTCTACAATACTGAACATCATCACCCAGTACTGCTGTTACTACCTCTACACTACTGAACAACATCACCCAGTAGTGCTGTTACTACCTCTACACTACTGAACATCATCACCCAGTAGTGCTGTTACTACCTCTACACTACTGAACATCATCACCCAGTAGTGCTGTTACTACCTCTACACTACTGAACAACATCACCCAGTAGTGCTGTTACTACCTCTACACTACTGAACAACATCACCCAGTAGTGCTGTTACTACCTCTACACTACTGAACATCATCACCCAGTAGTGCTGTTACTACCTCTACACTACTGAACAACATCACCCAGTAGTGCTGTTACTACCTCTACACTACTGAACAACATCACCCAGTAGTGCTGTTACTACCTCTACACTACTGAACATCATCACCCAGTAGTGCTGTTACTACCTCTACACTACTGAACATCATCACCCAGTAGTGCTGTTACTACCTCTACATTACTGAACAACATCACCCAGTAGTGCTGTTACTACCTCTACACTACTGAACATCATCACCCAGTAGTGCTGTTACTACCTCTACAATACTGAACATCATCACCCAGTACTGCTGTTACTACCTCTACACTACTGAACAACATCACCCAGTAGTGCTGTTACTACCTCTACACTACTGAACAACATCACCCAGTACTGCTGTTACTACCTCTACAATACTGAACAACATCACCCAGTAGTGCTGTTAGTACCTCTACAATACTGAACAACATCACCCAGTACTGCTGTTACTACCTCTACACTACTGAACATCATCACCCAGTAGTGCTGTTACTACCTCTACACTACTGAACAACATCACCCAGTAGTGCTGTTACTACCTCTACACTACTGAACAACATCACCCAGTAGTGCTGTTAATACCTCTACACTACTGAACATCATCACCCAGTAGTGCTGTTAATACCTCTACACTACTGAACATCATCACCCAGTAGTGCTGTTACTACCTCTACACTACTGAACAACATCACCCAGTAGTGCTGTTACTACCTCTACACTACTGAACAACATCACCCAGTAGTGCTGTTAATACCTCTACACTACTGAACAACATCACCCAGTAGTGCTGTTACTACCTCTACACTACTGAACAACATCACCCAGTAGTGCTGTTACTACCTCTACACTACTGAACATCATCACCCAGTAGTGCTGTTACTACCTCTACACTACTGAACATCATCACCCAGTAGTGCTGTTACTACCTCTACACTACTGAACAACATCACCCAGTAGTGCTGTTACTACCTCTACACTACTGAACAACAACACCCAGTAGTGCCTCTCTCTCTCTCTCTCTCTCTCTCTCTCTCTCTCTCTCTCTCATTCCTCTCTCACTCAGCAGGTGTGACTCACAGAGTGCTGTTACTACCTCTACACTACTGAACAACATCACCCAGTAGTGCCTCTCTCTCTCTCTCTCTCTCTCTCCCCCCCTCTCTCTCTCTCTCGCTCCCTCTCTCTCTCTCTCTCTCTCTCTCATTCCTCTCTCTCTCTCTCTCTCATTCCTCTCTCACTCAGCAGGTATGACTCACAGAGTGCTGTGTGCTGTTGACAGATTATTCCTTCTAAGGTTTTCAACCCCATGTATATTACATCAGATATTATATGATTATACATGTATTATTCACTCTTCAGGACTCTGTTGTGTTGACAACAGGCTTCTAGCTGCTCTGTCTGAAGGTCAGGCTTCTAGCTGCTCTGTCTGAAGGTCAGGCTTCTAGCTGCTCTGTCTGAAGGTCAGGCTTCTAGCGGGTCTGTCTGAAGGTCAGGGTTCTAGCTGCTCTGTCTGAAGGTCAGGCTTCTAGTGGGTCTGTCTGAAGGTCAGGGTTCTAGCTGCTCTGTCTGAAGGTCAGGGTTCTAGCTGATCTGTCTGAAGGTCAGGCTTCTAGCTGCTCTGTCTGATGGTCAGGCTTCTAGTTGCCCTGTCTGAAGGTCAGGGTTCTAGCTGATCTGTCTGATGGTCAGGGTTCTAGCTGATCTGTCTGATGGTCAGGGTTCTAGCTGATCTGTCTGATGGTCAGGGTTCTAGCTGCCCTGTCTGATGGTCAGGGTTCTAGCTGATCTGTCTGATGGTCAGGGTTCTAGCTGATCTGTCTGATGGTCAGGGTTCTAGCTGATCTGTCTGATGGTCAGGGTTCTAGCTGATCTGTCTGAAGGTCAGGGTTC
>NC_048576.1:99467312-99487312 GCF_013265735.2 Oncorhynchus mykiss
ACTGTTCTCTAATGTTCTTCTGTACTTCCATTCTACTGTTCTACTGTTCTACTGTTCTCTACTGTACTACTGTTCTCTACTGTTCTCTACTGTACTAATGTTCTCTTCTGTTCTTCTGTTCTACTGTACTAATGTTCTCTACTGTTCTACTGTTCTACTGTACTACTGTTCTCAACTATTCTATTGTACTACAGTTCTCTACTGTTCTACTGTTCTCTACTGTTCTACGGTACAAATGTTCTCTACTGTTCTACTGTACTACTGTTCTCTACTGTTCTACTGTTCTCTACTGAACTACTGGTCATTTGTTCTCTACTGTTCTAATGTACTACTGTTCTCTACTGTTCCACTGTTCTCTACTGTTCTCTACTGTACTACTGTTCTCTACTGTTCTACTGTACTACTGTTCTCTACTGTTCTACTGTTCTACTGTTCTCTACTGTTCTACTGTTCTCTACTGTTCTACTGTTCTACTGTTCTCTACTGTTCTACTGTTCTACTGTTCTCTACTGTTCTTCTGTACTTCCATTCTACTGTTCTACTGTTCTCTACTGTACTACTGTTCTCTACTGTTCTCTACTGTACTAATGTTCTCTTCTGTTCTTCTGTTCTACTGTACTAATGTTCTCTTCTGTTCTTCTGTTCTACTGTACTACTGTTCTCTACTGTTCTCTTCTGTTCTACTGAACTACTGTTCTTTACTGTTCTTTACTGTACTACTGTTCTACTGTACTACTCTTCTCTACTGTACTACTGTTCTACTGTTCTACTGTTCTACTTTATTACTGTTCTACTTTATTACTGTTTTATTTTATTACTGCTCTACTGTTCTACTGTTCTACTGTACTGCTGTTCTACTGTTCTACTGTTCTAATTTATTCCTGTTCTACTGTTCTACTGTATTACTGTTCTTTACTGTTCTCTACTGATCTACTGTATTACTGTACTCTACTGGTCTCTACTATACTACTGTTCTACTGGTCTACTGTTCTACTTTATTACTGTTATACTGTTCTACTGTTCTACTTTACTACTGTTCTACTGTTCTACTTTATTGCTGTTCTACTGTTCTACTATATTACTGCTCTACTGTATTACTGTTCTACTGTTCCACTGTATTACTGTTCTACTGTACTACTGTTCTACTTTATTACTGTTCTACTGATCTACTGCTCTACTGTTCTACTGTACTACTGTATTACTGTTCTACTTTATTACTGTTCTACTGTACTACTTTATTACTGTTCTACCATACTACTGTTCTACTGTTCTACTGTATTACTGTTCTACTGTATTACTGTTCTACTGTATTACTGGTCTACTGCTCTACTGCTCTACTGTTCTACTGTACTACTGTTCTACTGTACTACTGTTCTTTACTGTTCTCTACTGTTCTACTGTATTACTGTTCTCTACTGTTCTAATGTTCTCTACTGTTCTCTACTGTTCTACTGTATTCCTGTTCTCTACTGTTCTCTACTGTTCTACTGTACTACTTTTCTACTGTACTACTGTTCTACTGTACTACTGTTCTTTACTGTTCTCTACTGTTCTACTGTATTACTGTTCTCTACTGTTCTAATGTTCTCTACTGTTCTCTACTGTTCTACTGTATTCCTGTTCTCTACTGTTCTCTACTGTTCTACTGTACTACTTTTCTACTGTTCTCTACTGTTCTACTGTATTACTGTTCTCTACTGTTCTAATGTTCTCTACTGTTCTCTACTGTTCTACTGTATTCCTGTTCTCTACTGTTCTCTACTGTTCTACTGTACTACTTTTCTACTGTTCTCTACTGTTCTACTGTATTACTGTTCTCCACTGTTCTAATGTTCTCTACTGTTCTCTACTGTTCTACTGTATTCCTGTTCTCTACTGTTCTCTACTGTTCTACTGTACTACTGTTCTACTTTATAACTGTTCTACTGTATTACTGTTCTACTGTACTTCTGTTCTACTGTATTACTGGTCTACTGTACTACTGCTCTACTGTTCTACTGTTCTACTGTCCTACTGTACTACTGTTCTACTGTACTACTGTTCTACTGTACTACTGTTATTTACTGTTCTCTACTGTTCTACTGTATTACTGTTCTCTACTGTTCTAATGTTCTCTACTGTTCTCTACTGTTCTACTGTATTCCTGTTCTCTACTGTTCTCTACTGTTCCACTGTACTACTTTTCTACTGTTCTCTACTGTTCTACTTTATTACTGTTCTACTGTTCTACTGTATTACTGTTCTACTGTATTTCTGTTCTACTTTATTACTGTTCTACTGTGCTACTGTTCTTTACTGTTCTCTACTGTTCTACTGTATTACTGTTCTACTGTTCTACTGTATTACTGTTCTACTGTATTACTGTTCTACTGTTCTACTGTATTACTGTTCTACTGTACTACTGTTCTACTTTATTACTGTTCTACTGTTCTACTGTATTACTGTTCTACTGTTCTACTTTATTACTGTTCTACTGTTCTACTGTATTACTGTTCTACTGTATTACTGTTCTACTGTTCTACTGTATTACTGTTCTACTGTTCTACTGTATTACTGTTCTACTGTATTACTGTTCTACTGTTCTACTGTATTACTGTTCTACTGTATTACTGTTCTACTGTTCTACTGTATTACTGTTCTACTGTATTACTGGTCTTTAATATTCTCTACTGTTCTACTTTATTACTGTTCTACTGTTCTACTGTATTACTGTTCTACTGTTCTACTTTATTACTGTTCTACTGTTCTACTGTATTACTGTTCTACTGTATTACTGTTCTACTGTTCTACTGTATTACTGTTCTACTGTACTACTGTTCTACTTTATTACTGTTCTACTGTTCTACTGTACTACTGTTCTACTTTATTACTGTTATACTGTTCTACTGTATTACTGTTCTACTGTATTACTGTTCTACTGTTCTACTGTTCTACTGTATTACTGTTCTACTGTTCTACTGTTCTACTGTACTACTGTTCTACTGTTCTACTGTATTACTGTTCTACTGTATTACTGTTCTACTGTTCTACTGTACTACTGTTCTACTTTATTACTGTTCTACTGTTCTACTGTACTACTGTTCTACTGTATTACTGTTCTACTGTTCTACTGTACTACTGTTCTACTTTATTACTGTTCTACTGTTCTACTGTATTACTGTTCTACTGTATTACTGTTCTACTGTTCTACTGTTCTACTGTATTACTGTTCTACTGTATTACTGTTCTACTGTTCTACTGTACTACTGTTCTACTTTATTACTGTTCTACTGTTCTACTGTACTACTGTTCTACTTTATTACTGTTCTACTGTTCTACTGTATTACTGTTCTACTGTATTACTGTTCTACTGTTCTACTGTACTACTGTTCTACTGTATTACTGTTCTACTGTACTACTGTTCTACTTTATTACTGTTCTACTGTTCTACTGTATTACTGTTCTACTGTTCTACTGTGCTACTGTTATTTACTGTTCTCTACTGTTCTACTGTACTACTGTTCTACTTTATTACTGTTCTACCGTTCTCTACTGTTCTCTGCAGTTCTCTGCTGTTCTACTGTATTACTGTTCTCTACTATTCTACTGTACTACTGTTCTACTGTATAACTGTTCTACTGTACTACTGTTCTACTGTATTACTGTTCTGCTTCCTGTGCTTGGCCATCCTATGTTGAACATAATAAACGGCTCTCTATCCACCGGATGTGTACCAAACTCACTAAATGTGGCAGTAATAAAGACTCTGTTGCAAAAGCCAAACCTTGACCCAGAAAATATTTAAAAAACTATCGGCCGATATCGAATCTTCCATTCCTCTCAAAAATGTTAGAAAAAGCTGTTGCGCTACAACTCACTGCCTTCCTGAAGACAAACAATGTATACGAAATGCTTCAGTCTGGTTTTAGACCCCATCATAGCACTGAGACTGCAATTGTGAATGTGGTAAATTACCTTTTAATGGCATCAGACTGAGGCTCTGCATCTGTCCTCGTGCTCCTAGACCTTAGTGCTGCTTTTGATACCATCGATCACCACATTCTTTTGGAGAGATTGGAAACCCAAATTAGTCTACACGGACAAGTTCTGGCCTGGTTTAGATCTTATCTGTCGGAAAGATATCAGTTTGTCTCTGTGAATGGTTTGTCCTCTGACAAATTCACTGTAAATTTCGGTGTACCTCAAGGTTCCGTTTTAGGACCACTATTGTTTTCACTATATATTTTACCTCTTGGGGATGTCATTCGAAAACATAATGTTAATTTTCACTGCTATGCGGATGACACAGAGCTGTACATTTCAATGAAACATGGTGAAGCCCCAAAATTGCCCTCACTAGAAGCCTGTGTTTCAGACATAAGGAAGTGGATGGCTGCAAACTTTCTACCTTTAAAATCGGACAAAACAGAGATGCTTGTTCTTGGTCCCAAGAAACAAAGAGATCTTCTGTTGAATCTGACAATTAATCTTAATGGTTGTACAGTCGTCTCAAATGAAACTGTGAAGGACCTCGGCGTTACTCTGGACCCTGATCTCTCTTTTGACGAACATATCAAGACTGTTTCAAGGACAGCTTTTTTCCATCTACGTAACATTGTAAAAATCAGAAACTTTCTGTCCAAAAATGATGCAGAAAAATGAATCCATGCTTTTGTCACTTCTAGGTTAGACTTCTGCAATGCTCTACTTTCCGGCTACCCGGATAAAGCTTCAGTTAGTGCTAAATACGGCTGCTAGAATCCTGATTAGAACCAAAAAGATTCAATTATATTACTCCAGTGCTAGCCTCCCTACACTGGCAAGGGCTGCCTCCTGTTAAGGCAAGGGCTGATTTCAAGGTTTTACTGCTAACCTACAAAGCATTACATGGGCTTACTCCTACCTATCTCTCTGATTTGGTCCTGCCGTACATACCTACACGTACGCTACGGTCACAAGACGCAGGCCTCCTAATTGTCCCTAGAATTTCTAAGCAAACAGCTGGAGGCAGGGCTTTCTCCTATAGAGCTCCATTTTTATGGAATGGTCTGCCTACCCATGTGAGAGACGCAAACTCGGTCTCAACCTTTAAGTCTTTACTGAAGACTCATCTCTTCAGTAAGTCCTATGATTGAGTGTGAAGGTGAACGGAAAGGCTCTGGAGCAACGAACCGCCCTTGCTGTCTCTGCCTGGCCTGTTCCCCCACTTTCCACTGGGATTCTCTGCCTCTAAAACTATTACAGGGGCTGAGTCATTGGCTTACTGGTGCTCTTTCATGCCGTCCCTAGGAGGGGTGCGTCACTTGAGTGGGTTGAGTCACTGATGTGATCTTCCTGTCTGGGTTGGCACCCCCCCCCTTGGGTTGTGCAGTGGCGGAGATCTTTGTGGGCTGTACTCGGCCTTGCCTCAGGATGGTACGTTGGTGGTTGAAGATATCCCTCTAGTGGTGTGGGGGCTGTGCTTTGGCAAAGTGGGTGGGGTTATATCCTTCCTGTTTGGCCCTGTCCGGGGGTATCATCGGATGGGGACACAGTGTCTCCTGACCCTTCCTGTCTCAGCCTCCAGTATTTATGCTGCAGTAGTTTATTTGTCGGGGGGCTAGGGTCAGTTTGTTATATCTGGAGTACTTCTCCTGTCTTATCCGGTGTCCTGTGTGAATCTAAGTGTGCGTTCTCTAATTCTCTCCTTCTCTCTTCTTTCTCTCTCTCGACCTGAGCCCTAGGACCATGCCCCAGGACTACCTGACATGATGACTCCTTGCTGTCCCCAGTCCACCTGGCCGTGCTGCTGCTCCAGTTTCAACCTGTTCACCGAACGTGCTACCTGTCCCAGACCTGCTGTTTTCAACTCTCTAGAGACAGCAGGAGTGGTAGAGATACTCTTAATGATCGGCTATGAGAAGCCAACTGACATTTACTCCTGAGGTGCTGACATGCTGCACCCTCGACAACTACTGTGATTATTATTATTTGACCATGCTGGTCATTTATGAACATTTGAACATCTTGGCCATGTTCTGTAATAATCTCCACCCGGCACAACCAGAAGAGGACTGGCCACCCCTCATCGCCTAGTTCCTCGCTAGGTTTCTTCCTAGGTTTTGGCCTTTCTAGGGAGTTTTTCCTAGCCACCGTGCTTCTACACCTGCATTGCTTGCTGTTTGGGGTTTTAGGCTGGGTTTCTGTACAGCACTTTGAGATATCAGCTGATGTACGAAGGGCTATATAAATAAATTTGATTTGATTGATTTGATTCTCTATTTTTCTCCACTGTTCTCTAATGTTCTCTACTGTTCTACTGTATCGCTGTTCTCTATTGTTCTCTACTGTTCTACTGTGTTACTGTTCTACTGGCAGAATAATGACTTCTTCACTAGCCTCAGTTAATCACTCACTGATTCTATGGAGCAGTTGGTGAATCACACCAGGGCTATGTCTCAATAGCTCAATAGGCATGAGCAGCTTCCTCATTTCCTCTCTTTGTTTCCTCTCCTTCATCTGCACTTAATATGACCGGAGAGGATAGGTGGGGGAGGAAGACATATGTTGGATAATGTCTATGAAGAGCCTATATCTAATATACCAACTATCATGTCTAACAAAGGAAAGGAGACAAGGAGAGAGGGGAAGTCAAATTAAAGTACTGAGAAACAGCCCGACACTGTGCTGTCTGTCCATGGCAGAAATCATTATAAAGCCCATTGAGTCCTGATTAACTATTATTTAACCATTAGATACACCGATCAATGGTTGAAAGGTCATAGTTTGCACAACACAGGGTATTGTTCATTGTGTGATTTAAAGGAAGACAAGGTTTATAAAAGTCCCGAAGGCAAAAACATAATATAGACTCAAGCCCAAAGTTCACAGTGCAGACACCCAACCAAGACATTACAAACCTGGATTTTCACAGAGAACACCCAACCAAGACATTACAAACCTGGATTTTCACAGAGAACACCCAACCAAGACATTACAAACCTGGATTTTCACAGGGAACATCCAACCAGGACATCACAAACCTGGATTTTCACAGGGAACATCCAACCAAGACATCACAAACCTGGATTTTCACAGAGAACACCCAACCAAGACATCACAAACCTGGATTTTGACAGAGAACACCCAACCAAGACATTACAAACCTGGATTTTCACAGAGAACACCCAACCAAGACATCACAAACCTGGATTTTCACAGAGAACACCCAACCAAGACATTACAAACCTGGATTTTCACAGAGAACACCCAACCAAGACATTACAAACCTGGATTTTGACAGAGAACACCCAACCAAGACATAATAAACCTGGATTTTCACAGAGAACATCCAACCAAGACATTACAAACCTGGATTTTCACAGAAAACATACAACCAAGACATTACAAACCTGGATTTTCACAGAGAACATCCTACCAAGACATCACAAACCTGGATTTTCACAGAGAACACCCAACCAAGACATTACAAACCTGGATTTTCACAGAGAACACCCAACCAAGACATAACAAACCTGGATTTTCACAGAGAACATCCAACCAAGACATCACAAACCTGGATTTTCACAGATAACACCCAACCAAGACATAACAAACCTGGATTTTCACAGAGAACATCCAACCAAGACATCACAAACCTGGATTTTCACAGAGAACACCCAACCAAGACATCACATACCTGGATTTTCACAGAGAACACTCAACTAAGACATCACAAACCTGGATTTTCACAGAGAACACCCAACCAAGACATAACAAACCTGGATTTTCACAGAGAACATCCAACCAAGACATCACAAACCTGGATTTTCACAGAGAACACCCAACCAAGACATTACAAACCTGGATTTTCACAGAGAACACCCAACCAAGACATCACATACCTGGATTTTCACAGAGAACACTCAACTAAGACATCACAAACCTGGATTTTCACAGAGAACACCCATTCATGCGAACATTGGGGATTTTGCCATTGTGGAGCTTACATACTAAGACACGGTTTATGGATTCTAATGAAACCGTCGGTATGAACTTTTTCTCAGTGACGTTTGGCAGTTTGCACTTCAAAACATAACAAAACAATCAGAGCTCTGTCTGAGATTCATAATGATGCGATCCCCAAAATATGTCTGCTTGGCACCAAGAGTCATGTCTAGACAACCTTATTAGCCCTTAATCTCAGCTGTGAGACGACAAACACCTGTCAACAGGTGACAATCCACAGGCACAGGAGGGTTAGTTAGCCAGCAGAATGAACCAATCACAGGGCCTGTTTAGGGCGATGCTGTCTGGCCGTGATTTCTATTGGTCAGCCAGGTGTGGACGGTACATACTGTGCGTTCAGCCTACTTGCAGCTGCAGAGCAGGAGCCACACACTCCTCAATACTCACCACTAACACACACCACACACACACTCCTCACTACTGGGGCGTCTTTGTGGCAGATGCAGCATTATGTTCAACTGATTAGAAGGTGTGAATGTCAACTGACAACACACACCACACACACACACCACACACATACACACACCACACACACACACCACACACATACACACACCACACACACACCACACACACACACACCACACACACACCACACACCACACACACACACACACACACACCACACACACCACACACACACACCACACACACACATTCACACACCACACAAACACACACCACACACATACAAACACCACACACACACCACACACCACACACCACACACACACACACACACACACACACACACACACACACACACACACACACACACACCACACACCACACACACACCACACACCACACACCACACACCACACACACACCACACACCACACACACACACACACCACACACCACACACCACACACCACACACACACCACACACCACACACACACCACACACATACAAACACCACACACACACCACACACCACACACACACACACACACACACACACACACACCACACACCACACACACACACACACACACACACACACACACACACACACACACACACACACACCACACACCACACACCACACACCACACACATACACCAGTGGCGTAGCACACTTAAATTAGCATTTTTATGGTTTATCTAATTTGTTTATCTAATGCTATTTTACACACTGCCATGACGCTGAGAGAAAATTTTACTAGGGTAATTTTACTAGGGTAAAATTTTACTAGGGTAATTTTACTAGGGTAAAATTTTACTAGGGTAATTTTACTAGGGTAATACCTCACTAGGGTAGGGGGCACTATTTTCACCTCCGGATGAAAAGCGTGCCCAAAGTAAACGGCCTGCTACTCAGGCCCAGAAGCTAGGATATGCATATACTTGGTCAATTTGGATAGAAAACACTCTAAAGTTTCCAAAACTGTTAACTTGTTATGGCTGCACTCCTCCTATTGGGATAAGTGTCATCAACAACCGTTGAATAGCATAGCGCTACACACAATAAATATTACGATAAATATTTATATTCATGAAATCACAAGTGCAATATAGGAAAACACAGTTTAGCCTTTTGTTAATCCACCTGTCGTGTCAGATTTTGAAATCATGCTTTACAGCGAAAGCAATCCAAGCGTTTGTGTAAGTTTATCGATCGCACGATGAAACATTAAGTACACTTAGCATCGGGTAGCTCGGTCACAAAAATCAGAAAAGCAATCAAATTAATCGTTTACCTTTGATGATCTTCGGATGTTTTCACTCACGAGACTCCTAGTTACACAACAAATGTTCTGTTTGTTCCATAAAGATAATTTTTATATCCAAAATACCTCCGTTTGTTTTTTTTCGTGTTATGTTCAGAAATCCACAGGAAAGAGCGGTCAAGACAACGCAGATGAAAATTCCAAATAGTTTCCATAATGTTCACAGAAACATGTCAAACGTTTTTAATAATCAATCCTCAGGTTGTTTTTAAAATATATAATCGATAATATATCAACCGTAAATGTCTTTCACAGTAGGAGAGGGGATGGCTGTCCAAATTCTGTTGCGCGAGCAAAACTCATGTGACCACTTGACGCAATGTTATCCTTCTGGCTCATTTTTTTTTTAAAAAGCCTGAAACTATGTCTGAAGACTGTTGACACCTTGAGGAAGCGATAGGAAAAGGAATCTGGTTCATATCCCTTTACATCCAGCAAATGGAGGCTATGAAACATGGAGTTTTCAAAATAGAAGCCACTTCCTGTTTTGATTTTCCTCAGGGTTTCGCCTGCAATATCAGTTCTGTTATACTCACAGACAATATTTTGACAGTTTTGGAAACTTTGGAATGTTTTCTATCCAATACTAATAATAATATGCATATATTAGCAACTGAGACTGAGGAGCTGGCCGTTTACAATGGGCACCTTTTCATCCAAGCTACTCAATACTGCCCTTGCAGCCATATGAAGTTAAAATAATGTCTGTGAGTATAACATAACTGATATGGCAGGCGAAAACCTGAGATTAATCCAACCAGGAAGTGGGATTTTTTTTGTGTGTAGTTTTCTATTGAATGTCATTACAGTGTCCATTGACTTAGGACTCAAATTGCACTTCCTATGGCTTCCACTAGATGTCAACAGTCTTTAGAAATTGTTTCAGGCTTCTGAAAAATGAGGGAGTAAGACCACTATGAATGACGGGACCATTCAGAGAACATTTTGGCATGAGGCTGAGAGAACATTTTGGCATGAGGCTGAGAGAACATTTTGGCATGAGGCTGAGAGAACATTTTGGCATGAGGCTGAGAGAACATTTTGCAGGTATAAATGTATAGAAAATCATGTTATGACGTATTCATATACTTTCTGGGGGACTAGACCTCCGGGGGGGGGGGGGGGGGGGGGGTGTACACAGACTCACACAACCACCAGACCAGACCAGTACTCTACTGTACAATACATCAACCACCAGACCAGACCAGTACTCTACTGTACAATACATCACCCGCCAGACCAGACCAGTACTCTACTACACAATAAATCAACCACCAGACCAGACCAGTACTCTACTGTACATTACATCAACCACCAGACCAGACCAGTACTCTACTGTACAATACATCACCCACCAGACCAGACCAGTACTCTACTACACAATAAATCAACCACCAGACCAGACCAGTACTCTACTGTACATTACATCAACCACCAGACCAGACCAGTACTCTACTGTACAATACATCAACCACCAGACCAGACCAGTACTCTACTGTACAATACATCAACCACCAGACCAGACCAGTACTCTACATCAACCACCAGACCAGACCAGTACTCTACTGTACAATACATCACCCGCCAGACCAGACCAGTACTCTACTGTACAATACATCACCCACCAGACCAGACCAGTACTCTACTACACAATAAATCAACCACCAGACCAGACCAGTACTCTACTGTACATTACATCAACCACCAGACCAGACCAGTACTCTACTGTACAATACATCACCCACCAGACCAGACCAGTACTCTACTGTACAATACATCACCCACCAGACCAGACCAGTACTCTACTACACAATAAATCAACCACCAGACCAGACCAGTACTCTACTGTACATTACATCAACCACCAGACCAGACCAGTACTCTACTGTACAATACATCACCCGCCAGACCAGACCAGTACTCTACTGTACAATACATCAACCACCAGACCAGACCAGTACTCTACTGTACAATACATCACCCGCCAGACCAGACCAGTACTCTACATCAACCGCCAGACCAGACCAGTACTCTACTGTACTCTACATCAACCACCAGACCAGACCAGTACTCTACTGTACAATACATCACCCGCCAGACCAGACCAGTACTCTACATCAACCGCCAGACCAGACCAGTACTCTACTGTACATTACATCAACCACCAGACCAGACCAGTACTCTACTGTACAATACATCACCCACCAGACCAGACCAGTACTCTACTGTACAATACATCACCCACCAGAGCAGACCAGTACTCTACATCAACCACCAGACCAGACCAGTACTCTACTGTACAATACATCACCCACCAGACCAGACCAGTACTCTACATCAACCACCAGACCAGACCAGTACTCTACTACACAATAAATCAACCACCAGACCAGACCAGTACTCTACTGTACATTACATCAACCACCAGACCAGACCAGTACTCTACTGTACAATACATCACCCGCCAGACCAGACCAGTACTCTACTGTACAATACATCAACCACCAGACCAGACCAGTACTCTACATCACCCACCAGACCAGACCAGACCAGTACTCTACTGTACAATACATCACCCGCCAGACCAGACCAGTACTCTACTGTACAATACATCAACCACCAGACCAGACCAGTACTCTACATCAACCACCAGACCAGACCAGTACTCTACATCAACCACCAGACCAGACCAGTACTCTACATCAACCACCAGACCAGACCAGTACTCTACTGTACAATACATCAACCACCAGACCAGACCAGTACTCTACATCAACCACCAGACCAGACCAGTACTCTACTGTACAATACATCAACCACCAGACCAGACCAGTACTCTACTGTACAATACATCAACCACCAGACCAGACCAGACCAGACCAGAGCAGACCAGTACTCTACTGTACAATACATCAACCACCAGACCAGACCAGACCAGACCAGAGCAGACCAGTACTCTACTGTACAATACATCAACCACCAGACCAGACCAGTACTCTACTGTACAATACATCAACCACCAGACCAGACCAGTACTCTACTGTACAATACATCAACCACCAGACCAGACCAGTACTCTACATCAACCACCAGACCAGACCAGTACTCTACTGTACAATACATCAACCACCAGACCAGACCAGACCAAACCAGACCAGACCAGTACTCTACTGTACAATACAACTGTTTTCATTGTAGATTTGCCTCCTCGTCAGATCATGTGCTTTTCCCATGAGATGTAGAAACGATCGGAGTGGAGATCAAGTGGATTAGGGATGACGAACGTCACATTCATGGAGCTCACATTCAGAAACAGGCCTCTGTTATGTAAACCTTTTATGGGTCGATACCAACCATCCACACGTTATCTGTTGCTGTGTGGTTGAGACTGGAATGAGGTGTCTGTTATCTTCCGTTTACTGCCTCATGAACGGCACCCAGGTCTGGGGGAGTGGCTGTAACTGGTTGATACTGGATACCTTCTCAGGGCCTGTCCTGTAGCCCTGCAACCACTCAGATGGAGCTGAGGCAGAACAGATCAACCAACCAACCGCAGCTCTTCAAAGCTACTCTTTGTGGCACGCGACCACGGCTCTGCACAGGGCTGGAGGAATATGTGTGTGTGTGTGTGTGTGTGTTCTGATCTAATCATCCCCAGACTAAAGCTGGTGTCCATGTGTGTCGGGGGGGTATCACCACCACATCACAGAGTCACAGACAGCTCTGGTTTCAGTGTCCACCACATCACAGAGTCACAGCCAGCTCTGGTTTCAGTGTCCACCACATCACAGAATCACAGCCAGCTCTGGTTTCAGTGTCCACCACATCACAGAGTCACAGCCAGTCCTGGTTTCAGTGTCCACAGCATCACAGAGTCACAGACAGCTCTGGTTTCAGTGTCCACCACATCACAGAATCACAGCCAGCTCTGGTTTCAGTGTCCACCACATCACAGAGTCACAGCCAGCTCTGGTTTCAGTGTCCACCACATCACAGAGTCACAGCCAGTCCTGGTTTCAGTGTCCACAGCAACACAGAGTCACAGCCAGCTCTGGTTTCAGTGTCCACAACATCACAGTCACAGCCAGCTCTGGTATCAGTGTCCACAACATCACAGTCACAGCCAGCTCTGGTATCAGTGTCCACAACATCACAGTCACAGCCAGCTCTGGTTTCAGTGTCCACAACATCACAGTCACAGCCAGTTCTGGTTTCAGTGTCCACAACATCACAGTCACAGCCAGCTCTGGTATCAGTGTCCACAACATCACAGTCACAGCCAGCTCTGGTATCAGTGTCCACAACGTCACAGTCACAGCCAGCTCTGGTATCAGTGTCCACAACATCACAGTCACAGCCAGCTCTGGTATCAGTGTCCACAACATCACAGTCACAGCCAGCTCTGGTATCAGTGTCCACCACATCACAGTCACAGCCAGCTCTGGTATCAGTGTCCACCACATCACAGTCACAGCCAGCTCTGGTATCAGTGTCCACCACATCACAGTCACAGCCAGCTCTGGTATCAGTGTCCACAACATCACAGTCACAGCCAGCTCTGGTATCAGTGTCCACCACATCACAGTCACAGCCAGCTCTGGTATCAGTGTCCACCACATCACAGTCACAGACAGCTCTGGTATCAGTGTCCACAACATCACAGTCACAGCCAGCTCTGGTATCAGTGTCCACAACATCACAGTCACAGCCAGCTCTGGTATCAGTGTCCACAACATCACAGTCACAGCCAGCTCTGGTATCAGTGTCCACAACATCACAGTCACAGCCAGCTCTGGTATCAGTGTCCACAACATCACAGTCACAGCCAGCTCTGGTATCAGTGTCCACAACATCACAGTCACAGCCAGCTCTGGTATCAGTGTCCACAACATCACAGTCACAGCCAGCTCTGGTATCAGTGTCCACAACATCACAGTCACAGCCAGCTCTGGTATCAGTGTCCACCACATCACAGTCACAGCCAGCTCTGGTTTCAGTGTCCACAACATCACAGTCACAGCCAGCACCCGGTGGTTTCCGTCACGGCAGAGTATGATCTACCTCAAGGGAGAAGGAAGGAGAGAGAGTGTAGGGAGGGAGAAGGAAGGAGAGAGAGTAGAGTGAGAGAGAAGGAAGGAAGGAGAGTGGAGGGAGGGAGAAGGAAGGAAGGAGAGAGAGTGGAGCGAGGGAGAAGGACGGAAGGACAGAGCGTGGAGCGAGGGAGAAGGACGGAAGGAGAGAAAGTGGAGCTAGGGAGAAGGAAGGAAGGACAGAGAGTGGAGCGAGGGAGAAGGAAGGAAGGACAGAGAGTGGAGCTAGGGAGAAGGAAGGAAGGACAGAGAGTGGAGCGAGGGAGAAGGACGGAAGGAGAGAGAGTGGAGCGAGGGAGAAGGAAGGAAGGACAGAGAGTGGAGCTAGGGAGAAGGAAGGAAGGACAGAGAGTGGAGCTAGGGAGAAGGAAGGAAGGACAGAGAGTGGAGCTAGGGAGAAGGAAGGAAGAACAGAGTGGAGCTAGGGAGAAGGACGGAAGGAGAGAGAGTGGAGCTAGGGAGAAGGAAGGAAGGACAGAGAGTGGAGCTAGGGAGAAGGAAGGAAGGACAGAGAGTGGAGCTAGGGAGAAGGAAGGAAGAACAGAGTGGAGCTAGGGAGAAGGACGGAAGGAGAGAGAGTGGAGCGAGGGAGAAGGAAGGAAGGAGAGAGAGTGGAGCGAGGGAGAAGGACGGAAGGAGAGAGAGTGGAGCGAGGGAGAAGGAAGGAAGGACAGAGAGTGGAGCTATGGAGAAGGAAAGAAGGACAGAGAGTGGAGCTAGGGAGAAGGAAGGAAGGACAGAGAGTGGAGCTAGGGAGAAGGAAGGAAGGACAGAGAGTGGAGCTAGGGAGAAGGAAGGAAGAACAGAGTGGAGCTAGGGAGAAGGAAGGAAAGAGAGAGTGGAGCGAGGGAGAAGGACGGAAAGAGAGAGTGGAGCTAGGGAGAAGGAAGGAAAGAGAGAGAAAAGAAAAGACAGAGGGAAGAGGAAGGGAGATGAAGGGACGTTATTATCGATGAAGGAAGGAATCCCACATCCTGCAGCTGGTCCTCTGTCTGTCAGTGGCTTCATTGTAATAGAACTGTAAAATACTACAGTACAGTATAACACCATCACCCTGGAGAGAACAGTATATCACCATCACCCTGGAGAGGACAGGGTATCACCATCACCCTGGAGAGGACAGGATATCACCATCACCCTGGAGAGGACAGGATATCACCATCACCCTGGAGAGGACAGGATATCACCATCACCCTGGAGAGGACAGGATATCACCATCACCCTGGAGAGGACAGGATATCACCATCACCCTGGAGAGGACAGGATATCACCATCACCCTGGAGAGGACAGTATAACACCATCACCCTGGAGAGAACAGGATATCACCATCACCCTGGAGAGGACAGTATATCACCATCACCCTGGAGAGGACAGGATATCACCATCACCCTGGAAAGAACAGTATATCACCATCACCCTGGAGAGGACAGGATATCACCATCACCCTGGAGAGGACAGGATATCACCATCACCCTGGAGAGGACAGTATAACACCATCACCCTGGAGAGGACAGGATATCACCATCACCCTGGAGAGGACAGTATAACACCATCACCCTGGAGAGAACAGGATATCACCATCACCCTGGAGAGGACAGTATATCACCATCACCCTGGAGAGGACAGGATATCACCATCACCCTGGAAAGAACAGTATATCACCATCACCCTGGAGAGGACAGGATATCACCATCACCCTGGAAAGAACAGTATATCACCATCACCCTGGAGAGGACAGGATATCACCATCACCCTGGAGAGGACAGGATATCACCATCAACCTGGAGAGGACAGGATATCACCATCACCCTGGAGAGGACAGGATATCACCATCACCCTGGAGAGGACAGTATATCACCATCACCCTGGAGAGGACAGGATATCACCATCACCCTGGAAAGAACAGTATATCACCATCACCCTGGAGAGGACAGGATATCACCATCACCCTGGAAAGAACAGTATATCACCATCACCCTGGAGAGAACAGTATATCACCATCACCCTGGAGAGGACAGGATATCACCATCACCCTGGAGAGGACAGTATATCACCATCACCCTGGAGAGGACAGGATATCACCATCACCCTGGAGAGAACATTATATCACCATCACCCTGGAGAGGACAGTATATCACCATCACCCTGGAGAGGACAGGATATCACCATCACCCTGGAGAGAACAGTATATCACCATCACCGTGGAGAGAACAGGATATCACCATCACCCTGGAGAGAACAGTATATCACCATCACCCTGGAGAGAACAGGATATCACCATCACCCTGGAGAGAACAGTATATCACCATCACCCTGGAGAGGACAGTATATCACCATCACCCTGGAGAGAACAGTATCATGATTCTAGGACGTGTTATACTACAGCTTCTCCACTACACATCAGTTACACTGTTCCTGATGTTAACCAGATATTTCACAGACTCTAATACTGTTCCTGATGTTAACCAGATATTACACAGACTCTAATACTGTTCCTGATGTTAACCAGATATTACACAGACTCTAACACTGTTCCTGATGTTAACCTGATATTACACAGACTCTAATACTGTTCCTGATGTTAACCAGATATTACACAGACTCCAACACTGTTCCTGATGTTAACCAGATATTACACAGACTCTAACACGGTTCCTGATGTTAACCAGATATTACACAGACTCTAACACTGTTCCTGATGTTAACCAGATATTACACAGACTCTAACACGGTTCCTGATGTTAACCAGATATTACACAGACTCTAACACTGTTCCTGATGTTAACCAGATATTACACAGACTCTAACACCTTTCCTGATGTTAACCAGATATTACACAGACTCTAACACTGTTCCTGATGTTAACCAGATATTACACAGACTCTAACACTGTTCCTGATGTTAACCAGATATTACACAGACTCTAACACTGTTCCTGATGTTAACCAGATATTACACAGACTCTAACACCTTTCCTGATGTTAACCAGATATTACACAGACTCTAACACTGTTCCTGATGTTAACCAGATATTACACAGACTCTAACACTGTTCCTGATGTTAACCAGATATTACACAGACTCTAACACTGTTCCTGATGTTAACCAGATATTACACAGACTCTAACACTGTTCCTGATGTTAACCAGATATTACACAGACTCTAACACTGTTCCTGATGTTAACCAGATATTACACAGACTCTAACACTGTTCCTGATGTTAACCAGATATTACACAGACTCTAACACTGTTCCTGATATTAACCAGATATTACACAGACTCTAACACTGTTCCTGATGTCAACCAGATATTACACAGACTCTAACACGGTTCCTGATGTTAACCAGATATTACACAGACTCTAACACTGTTCCTGATGTTAACCAGATATTACACAGACTCTAACACTGTTCCTGATGTTAACCAGATATTACACAGACTCTAACACGGTTCCTGATGTTAAGCAGATATTACACAGACTCTAACACTGTTCCTGATGTTAACCAGATATTACACAGACTCTAGCACTGTTCCTGATGTTAACCAGATATTACACAGACTCTAACACCTTTCCTGATGTTAACCAGATATTACACAGACTCTAACACTGTTCCTGATGTTAACCAGATATTACACAGACTCTAATACTGTTCCTGATGTTAACCAGATATTACACAGACTCTAACACTGTTCCTGATGTTAACCAGATATTACACAGACTCTAACACTGTTCCTGATGTTAACCAGATATTACACAGACTCTAATACTGTTCCTGATGTTAACCAGATATTACACAGACTCTAACACTGTTCCTGATGTTAACCAGACATTACACAGACTCTAACACTGTTCCTGATGTTAACCAGATATTACACAGACTCTAACACTGTTCCTGATGTTAACCAGATATTACCCAGACTCTAACACGGTTCCTGATGTTAACCAGATATTACACAGACTCTAACACTGTTCCTGATGTTAACCAGATATTACACAGACTCTAACACTGTTCCTGATGTTAACCAGATATTACCCAGACTCTAACACGGTTCCTGATGTTAACCAGATATTACACAGACTCTAATACTGTTCCTGATGTTAACCAGATATTACACAGACTCTAACACTGTTCCTGATGTTAACCAGACATTACACAGACTCTAACACTGTTCCTGATGTTAACCAGATATTACACAGACTCTAATACTGTTCCTGATGTTAACCAGATATTACACAGACTCTAACACTGTTCCTGATGTTAACCAGACATTACACAGACTCTAATACTGTTTCTGATGTTAACCAGATATTACACAGACTCTAACACCTTTCCTGATGTTAACCAGATATTACACAGACTCTAATACTGTTCCTGATGTTAACCAGATATTACACAGACTCTAACACTGTTCCTGATATTAACCAGATATTACACAGACTCTAATACTGTTCCTGATGTTAACCAGATATTACACAGACTCTAACACCTTTCCTGATGTTAACCAGATATTACACAGACTCTAATACTGTTCCTGATGTTAACCAGATATTACACAGACTCTAACACTGTTCCTGATATTAACCAGATATTACACAGACTCTAACACTGTTTCTGATGTTAACCAGATATTACACAGACTCTAACACCTTTCCTGATGTTAACCAGACATTACACAGACTCTAACACTGTTCCTGATATTAACCAGATATTACACAGACTCTAACACTGTTTCTGATGTTAACCAGACATTACACAGACTCTAACACTGTTCCTGATGTTAACCAGATATTACACAGACTCTAATACTGTTCCTGATGTTAACCAGATATTACACAGACTCTAACACTGTTCCTGATGTTAACCAGACATTACACAGACTCTAATACTGTTTCTGATGTTAACCAGATATTACACAGACTCTAACACCTTTCCTGATGTTAACCAGATATTACACAGACTCTAATACTGTTCCTGATGTTAACCAGATATTACACAGACTCTAACACTGTTCCTGATATTAACCAGATATTACACAGACTCTAATACTGTTCCTGATGTTAACCAGATATTACACAGACTCTAACACCTTTCCTGATGTTAACCAGATATTACACAGACTCTAATACTGTTCCTGATGTTAACCAGATATTACACAGACTCTAACACTGTTCCTGATATTAACCA
>NC_048576.1:99489812-99497312 GCF_013265735.2 Oncorhynchus mykiss
CGCACACACACACGCACACACACAAACAAGAAAGAAGCGTGCACACACCCACACCCACACACATACACATGAGCAGGCCGTGGATGAGGCCGGGGCGGATGTCGGAATTCCTGTGATTGGCACAGCAGCTAGTCATTAGGCTGATGGTGGGTTACGACCGCAGAAACACACTGTGGGGGGAGGACCTCTCTCTGTCTCTCTCTCTCTCTCTCTCTCTCTCTCTCTCTCTCTCTCTCTCTCTCTCTCTCTCTCTCTCTCTGTCTCTCTCGCTCTCTCGCTCTCTCTCACCCTCTCTCTCTCTCTCTCTGTCCCTGTCTAACTCTCTCGCCCCTCTCTGTCTCTCTCTCTGTCTCTCTCTCTCCCTGTCTCTGCCTCTCTGTCTCTCTGTCTCTCTCTCTCTCTCTTTGTCTCTCTCGCCCTCTCTGTCTCTCTCGCCCTCTCTGTCTCTCTCTGTCTCTCTCTGTCTCTCCCTGTCTCTCCTTGTCTCTCGCGCTTTGCCTCTCTCTCCCTGTCTCTCTCTCCATCTCTCTGTCTCTCTCCATCTCTCTATGTTTCTCTCTCTCTCTCAGAACTCAAGACTGTCGGTTCAGTCTCACTGGCTTGAGAGGCATTCTCTATATACATGTGTATGTTTAATACATACATATAGACACACCACCACATAGACACAAAACCACATAGACACATCACACCACCTCATAGACACATCACACCACCACATAGACACACCACCACATAGACACACCACACCACCACATAGACACACCACCACATAGACACACCACACCACCACATAGACACACCACATAGACACACCACACCACCACATAGACACACAACCACATAGACACACCACCACATAGACACACCACATAGACACACCACACCACCACATAGACACACCACACCACCACATAGACACATCACACCACCACCACTTAGACACACAACCACATAGACACACCACCACATAGACAAACCACACCACCACATAGACACATCACACCACCACATAGACACACCACACCACCACATAGACACACCACACCACCACATAGACACACCACACCACCACATAGACACACCACACCACCACATAGACACATCACACCACCACATAGACACATCACACCACCACATAGACACACCACACCACCACATAGACACACCACACCACCACATAGACACACCACACCACCACATAGACACATCACCACATATACACATCACACCACCACATAGACACACCACACCACCACATAGACACACCAACACATACACACCACACCACCTCATAGACACACCACACCACCTCATAGACACACCACACCACCTCATAGACACACCACACCACCTCATAGACACATCACACCACCACATAGACACACCACCACATAGACACACCACACCACCACATAGACACACCACACCACCACATAGACACACCAACACATACACACCACACCACCTCATAGACACACCACACCACCTCATAGACACACCACACCACCTCATAGACACACCACACCACCTCATAGACACATCACACCACCACAAAGACACACCACCACATAGACACACCACACCACCACATAGACACACCACACCACCACATAGACACACCACACCACCACATAGACACACCACACCACCTCATAGACACACCACACCACCACATAGACACACCACACCACCACATAGACACACCACATCACCTCATAGACACACCACACCACCACATAGACACACCACACCACCACATAGACACATCACCACATAGACACACCACACCACCTCATAGACACACCACACCACCTCATAGACACATCACACCACCACATAGACACATCACACCACCACATAGACACACCACACCACCACATAGACACACCACCACATAGACACACCACCACATAGACACACCACACCACCACATAGACACACCACACCACCTCATAGACACATCACACCACCTCATAGACACACCACACCACCACATAGACACACCACACCACCACATAGACACATCACCACATAGACACACCACACCACCTCATAGACACATCACACCACCTCATAGACACACCACACCACCACATAGACACACCACACCACCACATAGACACACCAACACCACCACATAGACACACCACACCACCACATAGACACATCACACCACCACTTAGACACACCACCACACACAGACACACCACACCAGCACACACAGACACAGAATGCCTCTGAAGTTCCTGGCCGTGTAATTCCTGTCTACTCCTTCTACTGTAGAGGTAGAGATAGCTTCCCTTCCTGGCTACTCCTTCTACTGTAGAGGTAGAGGTAGAGGTAGCTTCCCTTCCTGGCTACTCCTTCTACTGTAGAGATAGCTTCCCCTCCTGGCTACTCCTTCTACTGTAGAGGTAGCTTCCCCTCCTGGCTACTCCTTCTACTGCTGGTGTTTTATTTGAAACATGTGCAGGGCTCACCTAGGCATAACTTTGAGTGAGTGTCTTTGTGTAATGTATCATGTTAATAATTTACACACATGTCTGGCACAGGGGGACGACCTCTCCTCCCCTCTCACAGCTTCAGTACAGCCTGCCTGGTAATGATGTGTGTGTGTGTGTGTATTTAATGTATGTGTGTGTGTGTGAGTGTGAGTGTGAGTGTGAGTGTGAGTGTGAGCGTGAGTGTGTGTGTGTGTGTGTGTGTGTGTGTGTGTGTGTGTGTGTGTGTGTGTGTGTGTATATATATGTATGTATGTATGCATCTGTGCATGTGTGTCTGGAAGCAGAAGTGAATTCACAACCACCTGACAGTCAGGTCTCGCTCCAGGATGTAATGTGGACCTCTGGTTAAGACAAGACAGCAATATTTACTAAAGACAAGACAGTAACATTTACTAAAGACAAGACAGTATCATTTACTAAAGACAAGACAGTATCATTTACTAAAGACAAGACAGTAACATTTACTAAAGACAAGACAGTAACATTTACTAAAGACGTTACAGTAACATTTACTAAAGACAAGACAGTAACATTTACTAAAGACAAGACAGTAACATTTACTAAAGACAAGACAGTAACATTTACTAAAGACAAGACAGTAACATTTACTAAAGACAAGACAGTAACATTTACTAAAGACAAGACAGTAACATTTACTAAAGACAAGACAGCAGCATTTACTAAAGACATTACAGTAACATTTACTAAAGACAAGGCAATAACATTTACTAAACAGGTCAATAGATATAGTGTTCCCTATATAGTGCACTAATTTTGACCAGGGCCCAAGGGGAAGTAGTGCACTATACAGGGAATAGGGTGCCATTTGGGATGTAGCAATGGGTTTAAATGTGGCCATGTTATTGAGCAGGCATTTGCACTTTTGGAACGATTCCATTTTGCCAGACAAACACAATTAAACCTTTATTTAACTAGGCAAGTCAGTTAAGAACAAATTCTTATTTTCAATGACATCCTAGGAACAGTGGCCTTGTTCAGGGGCAGAACGACAGATTTGTACCTTGTCAGCTCGGGGATTTGAACTTGCAACCCTCCGGTTACTAGTCCAACGCTCTAACCACTAGGCTACCCTGCCGCCTCTTAAGTCAGTTTAAGAAAATATTCTTATTTACAATGACGGCCATATTTAAACAAAAAGGAGTACTATTTGAACCCAGATCTGGGAGCCAAAATAAAATAAAAACATTTTTCTGGGTTGAAATAGTGTTTTTCTCCAGCACGTTAAAATAAACCCGGAAAAATCAGTTTGAGGTAGCAGAAAAGACAAACGCGTTTTGAACACAGACATTGAGCTGTCTCTCTCTCTCTGAGTTTAACCAGACATGAACGAACACTGACCACAACCACGATTCAGACATTTTCATTCTTTTTGACACACAGACAGACAGACAAACACATGTGAATAATGTGCAGAGCTCTGAAATAACATTTCCCTGGCCTAATAATGTCCCTCAAAGAACATAGAAAGAGAAAAGCATAGTACAGTCAGTTGGGCCAAACGCAATACACTCCTCACATGTTCACATACAAAGACATGCCTGCAACATGTCCTTAATGTCCTCGGAGATACTCTTGTTTTAACGATTTGTTGCTCAAGACTCCACAGGAATCACATATGATAAAGACATCTTGTGAGATGCATAGCAGAGCATGACTGCCAAAAAAAAGCCGACATGGAACGTCCAGAGAACCTCCAACGTCCAGACGTTGTTCAACGTCCAGAGAACCTCCAACGTCCAGAGGTTGTTCAACGTCCAGAGAACCTCCAACGTCCAGAGGTTGTTCATCGTCCAGAGGTTGTTCAACGTCCAGAGGTTGTTCAACGTCCAGAGGTTGTTCAACGTCCAGAGGTTGTTCATCGTCCAGAGGTTGTTCAACGTCCATAGGTCGTTCATTGTCCAGAGGTTGTTCATCGTCTAGAGGTTGTTCAACGTCCAGAGAACCTTCAATGTCCAGAGGTTGTTCATCGTCCAGAGAACCTTCAATGTCCAGAGGTCGTTCATCGTCCAGAGAACCTTCAACGTCCAGAGGTTGTTCATCGTCCAGAGGTTGTTCAACGTCCAGAGGTTGTTCAACGTCCAGAGGTCGTTCATCGTCCAGAGGTTGTTCCATGTCCAGAGGTTGTTCATCGTCCAGAGGTTGTTCATCCTGTTAAAGGTCTCAGGTCTCTCTAGATTCAATCCCTTCAAGTTGTATCCATTATACAAGTTTTAAAGACTGCATATGTCGACTCAATCGGAAATTACCTTTCAATGTCAATCGCGTTATATCGCTCAGATCATCCGTGGTCTGAATTGAATCTAGGCCTTAGTCTCGTGTCCGTCACAAGACCTGCATGGTAGAAAAGGTCCCTGAGGACTTGCCAGACACACACACTGAGCTGACTCTGACAGATGACAGCAGAGATAAAGGCAGACCATCAGTGGAAAATATGACTCATAACAACACTTGCTAGATAAAGAACAACGACATTCTGCACTCGACAGTTCTAATGATGTCATCAATTCCACAGAGTGAAATAGAACACATGCTGTGTTCATCTCTACTGATGTCACCAACACTGAATCATCTTGGTCTTCTCAAGTGGATGTGACATCATCTTCTTTATATTTTTTTACAGAGTCAAAGAGAACACATGTACTCTCTGTCCATCTGTTATTTATCGAACCTTTATTACCGACCAGGGCTGAAAAGCATTACAGGTAGTCTATCTACCTATGGAGAAAACAGGATGAGTCTGGGATAGATACAGTATAGATGACATCAACATTGATGAATAGATGACAAGATCATGGGTTCAATTAGTACAAGTATCACACATTCATACCTCAACTGAATGCACCCAATGGGACGCTTTTAACCATATAAGGAATAAGGGACCATTTGGCACGCAGTCAATGCAGTGCTACAGTTGGGTAAAACTATCTGCCTAGCGGTGTGTAATATTAGTAACGAAGTGGTATACAGGATATTAGTAGCAGTATATTAGTATCTAAGTGGTATACAGTATATTAGTAGTGTAATATTAGTATCTAAGTGGTATACAGGATATTAGTAGTGTAATATTAGTATCTAAGTGGTATACAGGATATTAGTAGTGTAATATTAGTATCTATGTGGTATACAGGACATTAGTAGTGTAATATTAGTAACTAAGTGGTATACAGGATATTAGTAGTGTAATATTAGTATCTATGTGGTATACAGGATATTAGTAGTGTAATATTAGTAACTAAGTGGTATACAGGATATTAGTAGTGTAATATTAGTATCTATGTGGTATACAGGATATTAGTAGTGTAATATTAGTATCTAAGTGGTATACAGGATATTAGTAGTGTAATATTAGTATCTAAGTGGTATACAGGATATTAGTAGTGTAATATTAGTATCTATGTGGTATACAGTATATTAGTATCTAAGTGGTATACAGGATATTAGTATCTAAGTGGTATACAGGATATTAGTAGTGTAATATTAGTATCTAAGTGGTATACAGTATATTAGTATCTAAGTGGTATACAGTATATTAGTATCTAAGTGGTATACAGGATATTAGTAGTGTAATATTAGTATCTAAGTGGTATACAGTATATTAGTAGTGTAATACTAGTATCTATGTGGTATACAGGATATTAGTAGCAGTATATTAGTATCTAAGTGGTATACAGGATATTAGTAGTGTAATATTAGTAGCTAAGTGGTATACAATATATAAATAGTATAGTATTAGTAGCTAAGTGGTATACAGTATATTAGTAGAAAATATTAGTAACTTAAGTGGTATACAGTATATTAGTAGATAATATTAGTAACTAAGTGGTATACAGTATATTGGTAGATAATATTAGTAACTAAGTGGTATACAGTATATTAGTGGTGTAATATTAGTATCTAAGTGGTATACAGTATATTAGTGGTGTAATATTAGTATCTATCAGTAGATCATATGACAACTGAACTGATCTCTCTCCATCAGAGTTCATACGGAATGATATTATGATGTCATCTAAATTGAAGAAATGCTTCTTGGAAAGAGGGGCTTTCCTTCTTAATTTCATCCATCCTTAAAAGTGTTATTTTGTATTCTCATGTTGTTGACCTTGGTGGGCCCACAGCACCAACATAGGAATGTGGGGGCCTCTGGTGCTTTCCTTAGCCTGTGTTATCCACAGCCCTGGCCCAGACCAAGTTCTTTCACCACCCCCAGCCTGGTCCAATTGCAACCCATCTGGCCCCAGCCCCCCACCTGTTCCTATAGCAACACCTCTGGCCCCAGCCTGTTCCTATAGCAACACATCTGCCCCCATCCCCCAGCCTGTTCCTATATCAACACCTCTGTCCCCAGCCCCCAGCCTGTTCCTATAGAAACATCTCTGTCCCCAGCCCCCAGCCTGTTCCTATAGAAACACCTCTGTCCCCAGCCTGTTCCTATATCAACACCTCTGTCCCCAGCCTGTTCCTATAGAAACACCTCTGTCCCCAGTCCCCAGCCTGTTCCTACAGAAACATCTCTGTCCCCAGCCCCCAGCCTGTTCCTATAGAAACATCTCTGTCCCCAGCCCCCAGCCTGTTCCTATATCAACACATCTGCCCCCATCCCCCAGCCTGTTCCTATATCAACACCTCTGGCCCCAGCCACAGCTCTCAGCCCCTTAAGCAAGCCCTAAGCCCCAGTCTTAAACCCCCAGGGCCTCTATCCTAACCCCTCGGCCCCTCCGCCCCTATCCTCACCCCTCTGCCCCTATCCTCACACCTGCGCCCCAATCTTCACCCCTCCGCCCCTATCCTCACCCCTCCGCCCCTATCCTCACCCCTCGGCCCCTATCCTCACCACTCGGCCCCTATCCTCACCCCTCCGCCTCTATCCTCACCCCTCCGCCCCTATCCCCACCCCTCGGCCCCTATCCCCACCCCTCGGCCCCTATCCCCACCCCTCCGCCCCTATCCTCACACCTCGGCCCCTATCCTC
>NC_048576.1:99502312-99527312 GCF_013265735.2 Oncorhynchus mykiss
TCTAACTCCAACCAGACAGATACAGGCTTCTCTAACTCCAACCAGACTGTTACAGGCCTCTCTAACTCCAACCAGACAGATACAGGCCTCTCTAACTCTGGCCAGATAGATACAGGCCTCTCTAACTCCAGCCAGACAGATACAGGCCTCTCGAACTCCAACCAGACTGATACAGGCCTCTCTAACTCCAACCAGACTGTTACAGGCCTCTCAAACTCTCACCAGACAGATACAGGCCTCTCTAACTCTCACCAGACAGATACAGACCTCTCTAACTCTCACCAGACAGATACAGAACTCTCTAACTCCAACCAGACAGATACAGGCCTCTCTAACTCCGGCCAGATAGATACAGGCCTCTCTAACTCCAGCCAGACAGATACAGGCCTCTCGAACTCCAACCAGACTGATACAGGCCTCTCTAACTCTCACCAGAGAGATATAGGCCTCTCTAACTCTCACCAGACAGATACAGGCCTCTCTAACTCTCACCAGACAGATACAGGCCTCTCTAACTCTCACCAGACAGATACAGGCCTCTCTAACTCTCACCAGACAGATACAGGCCTCTCTAACTCTCACCAGACAGATACAGGCCTCTCTAACTCTCACCAGACAGATACAGGCCTCTCTAACTCTCACCAGACAGATACAGGCCTCTAACTCCAACCAGACAGATACAGGCCTCTCTAACTCTCACCAGACAGATACAGGCCTCTCTAACTCTCACCAGACAGATACAGGCCTCTCTAACTCTCACCAGACAGATACAGGCCTCTCCAACTCTCACCAGACAGATACAGGCCTCTCTAACTCCAGCCAGACAGATACAGGCCTCTCTAACTCCAACAAGACAGATACAGGCCTCTCGAACTCCAACCAGACTGATATAGGCCTCTCTAACTCCAACCAGACTGTTACAGGCCTCACTAACTCCAAACAGACAGATACAGACCTCTCTAACTCCAACCAGACAGATACAGGCCTCTCTAACTCCAACCAGACTGTTACAGGCCTCTCTAACTCCAACCAGACAGATACAGGCCTCTCTAACTCTGGCCAGATAGATACAGGCCTCTCTAACTCCAGCCAGACAGATACAGGCCTCTCGAACTCCAACCAGACTGATACAGGCCTCTCTAACTCCAACCAGACTGTTACAGGCCTCTCAAACTCTCACCAGACAGATACAGGCCTCTCTAACTCTCACCAGACAGATACAGACCTCTCTAACTCTCACCAGACAGATACAGAACTCTCTAACTCCAACCAGACAGATACAGGCCTCTCTAACTCCGGCCAGATAGATACAGGCCTCTCTAACTCCAGCCAGACAGATACAGGCCTCTCGAACTCCAACCAGACTGATACAGGCCTCTCTAACTCTCACCAGAGAGATATAGGCCTCTCTAACTCTCACCAGACAGATACAGGCCTCTCTAACTCTCACCAGACAGATACAGGCCTCTCTAACTCTCACCAGACAGATTCAGGCCTCTCTCTCTCACCAGAGAGATACAGGCCTCTAACTCTCACCAGACAGATACAGGCCTCTCTAACTCTCACCAGACAGATACAGGCCTCTCTAACTCTCACCAGACAGATACAGGCCTCTAACTCCAACCAGACAGATACAGGCCTCTCTAACTCTCACCAGACAGATACAGGCCTCTCTAACTCCAACCAGACAGATACAGGCCTCTCTAACTCTCACCAGACAGATACAGGCCTCTAACTCCAACCAGACAGATACAGGCCTCTCTAACTCTCACCAGACAGATACAGGCCTCTCTAACTCTCACCAGACAGATACAGGCCTCTCTAACTCTCACCAGACAGATACAGGCCTCTCCAACTCTCACCAGACAGATACAGGCCTCTCTAACTCCAGCCAGACAGATACAGGCCTCTCTAACTCCAACAAGACAGATACAGGCCTCTCGAACTCCAACCAGACTGATATAGGCCTCTCTAACTCCAACCAGACTGTTACAGGCCTCACTAACTCCAAACAGACAGATACAGACCTCTCTAACTCCAACCAGACAGATACAGGCCTCTCTAACTCCAACCAGACTGTTACAGGCCTCTCTAACTCCAACCAGACAGATACAGGCCTCTCTAACTCTGGCCAGATAGATACAGGCCTCTCTAACTCCAGCCAGACAGATACAGGCCTCTCGAACTCCAACCAGACTGATACAGGCCTCTCTAACTCCAACCAGACTGTTACAGGCCTCTCAAACTCTCACCAGACAGATACAGGCCTCTCTAACTCTCACCAGACAGATACAGACCTCTCTAACTCTCACCAGACAGATACAGAACTCTCTAACTCCAACCAGACAGATACAGGCCTCTCTAACTCCGGCCAGATAGATACAGGCCTCTCTAACTCCAGCCAGACAGATACAGGCCTCTCGAACTCCAACCAGACTGATACAGGCCTCTCTAACTCTCACCAGAGAGATATAGGCCTCTCTAACTCTCACCAGACAGATACAGGCCTCTCTAACTCTCACCAGACAGATACAGGCCTCTCTAACTCTCACCAGACAGATTCAGGCCTCTCTCTCTCACCAGAGAGATACAGGCCTCTCTAACTCTCACCAGACAGATACAGGCCTCTCTAACTCTCACCAGACAGATACAGGCCTCTCTAACTCTCACCAGACAGATACAGGCCTCTAACTCCAACCAGACAGATACAGGCCTCTCTAACTCTCACCAGACAGATACAGGCCTCTCTAACTCTCACCAGACAGATACAGGCCTCTAACTCCAACCAGACAGATACAGGCCTCTCTAACTCTCACCAGACAGATACAGGCCTCTCTAACTCTCACCAGACAGATACAGGCCTCTCTAACTCTCACCAGACAGATACAGGCCTCTCTAACTCTCACCAGACAGATACAGGCCTCTCTAACTCCAGCCAGACAGATACAGGCCTCTCTAACTCCAACAAGACTGATACAGGCCTCTCTAACTCTCACCAGACAGATACAGAACTCTCTAACTCCAACCAGACAGATACAGGCCTCTTTAACTCTCACCAGACAGATACAGGCCTCTCTAACTCTCACCAGACAGATACAGGCCTCTCTAACTCCAGCCAGACAGATACAGGCCTCTCTAACTCCAACCAGACTGTTACAGGCCTCTCGAACTCTCACCAGACAGATACAGGCCTCTCTAACTCTCATCAGACAGATACAGACCTCTCTAACTCTCACCAGACAGATACAGAACTCTCTAACTCCAGCCAGACAGATACAGGCCTCTCGAACTCCAACCAGACAGATACAGGCCTCTCTAACTCCAACCAGACTGTTACAGGCCTCTCTAACTCCAACCAGACAGATACAGGCCTCTCTAACTCCGGCCAGATAGATACAGGCCTCTCTAACTCCAGCCAGACAGATACAGGCCTCTCGAACTCCAACCAGACTGATACAGGCCTCTCTAACTCCAACCAGACTGTTACAGGCCTCTCTAACTCCAAACAGACAGATACAGACCTCTCTAACTCCAACCAGACAGATACAGGCCTCTCTAACTCCAACCAGACAGTTACAGGCCTCTCTAACTCCAACCAGACAGATACAGGCCTCTCTAACTCCGGCCAGATAGATACAGGCCTCTCTAACTCCAGCCAGACAGATACAGGCCTCTCGAACTCCAACCAGACTGATACAGGCCTCTCTAACTCCAACCAGACTGTTACAGGCCTCTCAAACTCTCACCAGACAGATACAGGCCTCTCTAACTCTCACCAGACAGATACAGACCTCTCTAACTCTCACCAGACAGATACAGAACTCTCTAACTCCAACCAGACAGATACAGGCCTCTCTAACTCCAGCCAGATAGATACAGGCCTCTCTAACTCCAGCCAGACAGATACAGGCCTCTCGAACTCCAACCAGACTGATACAGGCCTCTCTAACTCCAACCAGACTGTTACAGGCCTCTCAAACTCTCACCAGACAGATACAGACATCTCTAACTCTCACCAGACAGATACAGGCCTCTCTAACTCTCACCAGACAGATACAGGCCTCTCTAACTCTCACCAGACAGATACAGGCCTCTAACTCCAACCAGACAGATACAGGCCTCTCTAACTCTCACCAGACAGATACAGGCCTCTCTAACTCTCACCAGACAGATACAGGCCTCTCTAACTCTCACCAGACAGATACAGGCCTCTCTAACTCTCACCAGACAGATACAGGCCTCTCTAACTCCAACCAGACTGATACAGGCCTCTCTAACTCCAACCAGACTGTTACAGGCCTCTCGAACTCTCACCAGACAGATACAGGCCTCTCTAACTCTCACCAGACAGATACAGACCTCTCTAACTCTCACCAGACAGATACAGAACTCTCTAACTCCAACCAGACAGATACAGGCCTCTTTAACTCTCACCAGACAGATACAGGCCTCTCTAACTCTCACCAGACAGATACAGGCCTATAACTCCAACCAGACAGATACAGGCCTCTCTAACTCTCACCAGACAGATACAGGCCTCTCTAACTCTCACCAGAGAGATATAGGCCTCTCTAACTCTCACCAGACAGATACAGGCCTCTCTAACTCTCACCAGACAGATACAGGCCTCTCTAACTCTCACCAGACATATACAGGCCTCTCTAACTCCAACCAGACAGTTACAGGCCTCTCTAACTCCAACCAGACAGATACAGGCCTCTCTAACTCCGGCCAGATAGATACAGGCCTCTCTAACTCCAGCCAGACAGATACAGGCCTCTCGAACTCCAACCAGACTGATACAGGCCTCTCTAACTCCAACCAGACTGTTACAGGCCTCTCAAACTCTCACCAGACAGATACAGGCCTCTCTAACTCTCACCAGACAGATACAGACCTCTCTAACTCTCACCAGACAGATACAGAACTCTCTAACTCCAACCAGACAGATACAGGCCTCTCTAACTCTGGCCAGATAGATACAGGCCTCTCTAACTCCAGCCAGACAGATACAGGCCTCTCGAACTCCAACCAGACTGATACAGGCCTCTCTAACTCCAACCAGACTGTTACAGGCCTCTCAAACTCTCACCAGACAGATACAGACATCTCTAACTCTCACCAGACAGATACAGGCCTCTCTAACTCTCACCAGACAGATACAGGCCTCTCTAACTCTCACCAGACAGATACAGGCCTCTAACTCCAACCAGACAGATACAGGCCTCTCTAACTCTCACCAGACAGATACAGGCCTCTCTAACTCTCACCAGACAGATACAGGCCTCTCTAACTCTCACCAGACAGATACAGGCCTCTCTAACTCTCACCAGACAGATACAGGCCTCTCTAACTCCAACCAGACTGATACAGGCCTCTCTAACTCCAACCAGACTGTTACAGGCCTCTCGAACTCTCACCAGACAGATACAGGCCTCTCTAACTCTCACCAGACAGATACAGACCTCTCTAACTCTCACCAGACAGATACAGAACTCTCTAACTCCAACCAGACAGATACAGGCCTCTTTAACTCTCACCAGACAGATACAGGCCTCTCTAACTCTCACCAGACAGATACAGGCCTATAACTCCAACCAGACAGATACAGGCCTCTCTAACTCTCACCAGACAGATACAGGCCTCTCTAACTCTCACCAGAGAGATATAGGCCTCTCTAACTCTCACCAGACAGATACAGGCCTCTCTAACTCTCACCAGACAGATACAGGCCTCTCTAACTCTCACCAGACATATACAGGCCTCTCTAACTCTCACCAGACAGATACAGGCCTCTCTAACTCTCACCAGACAGATACAGGCCTCTCTAACTCTCACCAGACAGATACAGGCCTCTCTAACTCCAACCAGACTGATACAGGCCTCTCTAACTCCAACCAGACTGTTACAGGCCTCTCGAACTCTCACCAGACAGATACAGGCCTCTCTAACTCTCACCAGACAGATACAGACCTCTCTAACTCTCACCAGACAGATACAGAACTCTCTAACTCTCACCAGACAGATACAGAACTCTCTAACTCCAACCAGACAGATACAGGCCTCTCTAACTCCGGCCAGATAGATACAGGCCTCTCTAACTCCAGCCAGACAGATACAGGCCTCTCGAACTCCGACCAGACTGATACAGGCCTCTCTAACTCCAACCAGACTGTTACAGGCCTCTCAAACTCTCACCAGACAGATACAGACATCTCTAACTCTCACCAGACAGATACAGGCCTCTCTAACTCTCACCAGACAGATACAGGCCTCTCTAACTCTCACCAGACAGATACAGGCCTCTAACTCCAACCAGACAGATACAGGCCTCTCTAACTCTCACCAGACAGATACAGGCCTCTCTAACTCTCACCAGACAGATACAGGCCTCTCTAACTCTCACCAGACAGATACAGGCCTCTCTAACTCTCACCAGACAGATACAGGCCTCTCTAACTCCAACCAGACTGATACAGGCCTCTCTAACTCCAACCAGACTGTTACAGGCCTCTCGAACTCTCACCAGACAGATACAGGCCTCTCTAACTCTCACCAGACAGATACAGACCTCTCTAACTCTCACCAGACAGATACAGAACTCTCTAACTCCAACCAGACAGATACAGGCCTCTTTAACTCTCACCAGACAGATACAGGCCTCTCTAACTCTCACCAGACAGATACAGGCCTATAACTCCAACCAGACAGATACAGGCCTCTCTAACTCTCACCAGACAGATACAGGCCTCTCTAACTCTCACCAGAGAGATATAGGCCTCTCTAACTCTCACCAGACAGATACAGGCCTCTCTAACTCTCACCAGACAGATACAGGCCTCTCTAACTCTCACCAGACATATACAGGCCTCTCTAACTCCAACCAGACAGTTACAGGCCTCTCTAACTCCAACCAGACAGATACAGGCCTCTCTAACTCCGGCCAGATAGATACAGGCCTCTCTAACTCCAGCCAGACAGATACAGGCCTCTCGAACTCCAACCAGACTGATACAGGCCTCTCTAACTCCAACCAGACTGTTACAGGCCTCTCAAACTCTCAACCAGACAGATACAGGCCTCTCTAACTCTCACCAGACAGATACAGACCTCTCTAACTCTCACCAGACAGATACAGAACTCTCTAACTCCAACCAGACAGATACAGGCCTCTCTAACTCTGGCCAGATAGATACAGGCCTCTCTAACTCCAGCCAGACAGATACAGGCCTCTCGAACTCCAACCAGACTGATACAGGCCTCTCTAACTCCAACCAGACTGTTACAGGCCTCTCAAACTCTCACCAGACAGATACAGACATCTCTAACTCTCACCAGACAGATACAGGCCTCTCTAACTCTCACCAGACAGATACAGGCCTCTCTAACTCTCACCAGACAGATACAGGCCTCTAACTCCAACCAGACAGATACAGGCCTCTCTAACTCTCACCAGACAGATACAGGCCTCTCTAACTCTCACCAGACAGATACAGGCCTCTCTAACTCTCACCAGACAGATACAGGCCTCTCTAACTCTCACCAGACAGATACAGGCCTCTCTAACTCCAACCAGACTGATACAGGCCTCTCTAACTCCAACCAGACTGTTACAGGCCTCTCGAACTCTCACCAGACAGATACAGGCCTCTCTAACTCTCACCAGACAGATACAGACCTCTCTAACTCTCACCAGACAGATACAGAACTCTCTAACTCCAACCAGACAGATACAGGCCTCTTTAACTCTCACCAGACAGATACAGGCCTCTCTAACTCTCACCAGACAGATACAGGCCTATAACTCCAACCAGACAGATACAGGCCTCTCTAACTCTCACCAGACAGATACAGGCCTCTCTAACTCTCACCAGAGAGATATAGGCCTCTCTAACTCTCACCAGACAGATACAGGCCTCTCTAACTCTCACCAGACAGATACAGGCCTCTCTAACTCTCACCAGACATATACAGGCCTCTCTAACTCTCACCAGACAGATACAGGCCTCTCTAACTCTCACCAGACAGATACAGGCCTCTCTAACTCTCACCAGACAGATACAGGCCTCTCTAACTCCAACCAGACTGATACAGGCCTCTCTAACTCCAACCAGACTGTTACAGGCCTCTCGAACTCTCACCAGACAGATACAGGCCTCTCTAACTCTCACCAGACAGATACAGACCTCTCTAACTCTCACCAGACAGATACAGAACTCTCTAACTCCAACCAGACAGATACAGGCCTCTTTAACTCTCACCAGACAGATACAGGCCTCTCTAACTCTCACCAGACAGATACAGGCCTATAACTCCAACCAGACAGATACAGGCCTCTCTAACTCTCACCAGACAGATACAGGCCTCTCTAACTCTCACCAGAGAGATATAGGCCTCTCTAACTCTCACCAGACAGATACAGGCCTCTCTAACTCTCACCAGACAGATACAGGCCTCTCTAACTCTCACCAGACATATACAGGCCTCTCTAACTCTCACCAGAGAGATACAGGCCTCTCTAACGCTCACCAGACAGATACAGGCCTCTCTAACTCTCACCAGACAGATACAGGCCTCTCTAACTCTCACCAGACAGATACAGGCCTCTCTAACTCTCACCAGACAGATACAGGTCTCTCTAACTCTCACCAGACAGATACAGGCCTCTCTAACTCTCACCAGACAGATACAGGCCTCTCTAACTCTCACCAGACAGATAGAGGCCTCTCTAACTCCAGCCAGACAGATACAGGCCTCTAACTCCGGCCAGATAGATACAGGCCTCTCGAACTCCAACCAGACTGATACAGGCCTCTCTAACTCTCACCAGAGAGATATAGGCCTCTCTAACTCTCACCAGACAGATACAGGCCTCTCTAACTCTCACCAGACAGATACAGACCTCTCTAACTCTCACCAGACAGATACAGAACTCTCTAACTCCAACCAGACAGATACAGGCCTCTCTAACTCTCACCAGACAGATACAGGCCTCTCTAACTCTCACCAGACAGATACAGGCCTCTAACTCCAACCAGACAGATACATGCCTCTCTAACTCTCACCAGACAGATACAGGCCTCTCTAACTCTCACCAGACAGATACAGGCCTCTCTAACTCTCACCAGACAGATACAGGCCTCTCTAACTCTCACCAGACAGATACAGGCCTCTCTAACTCCAACCAGACAGATACAGGCCTCTCTAACTCCAACAAGACTGATACAGGCCTCTCTAACTCTCACCAGACAGATACAGAACTCTCTAACTCCAACCAGACAGATACAGGCCTCTCTAACTCTCACCAGACAGATACAGGCCTCTCTAACTCTCACCAGACAGATACAGGCCTCTCTAACTCTCACCAGACAGATACAGGCCTCTCTAACTCTCACCAGACAGATACAGGCCTCTCTAACTCCAGCAAGACAGATACAGGCCTCTCTAACTCCAACCAGACTGTTACAGGCCTCTCGAACTCTCACCAGACAGATACAGGCCTCTCTAACTCTCACCAGACAGATACAGACCTCTCTAACTCTCACCAGACAGATACAGAACTCTCTAACTCCAGCCAGACAGATACAGGCCTCTCGAACTCCAACCAGACAGATACAGGCCTCTCTAACTCCAACCAGACTGTTACAGGCCTCTCTAACTCCAACCAGACAGATACAGGCCTCTCTAACTCCGGCCAGATAGATACAGGCCTCTCTAACTCCAGCCAGACAGATACAGGCCTCTCGAACTCCAACCAGACTGATACAGGCCTCTCTAACTCCAACCAGACTGTTACAGGCCTCTCTAACTCCAAACAGACAGATACAGACCTCTCTAACTCCAACCAGACAGATACAGGCCTCTCTAACTCCAACCAGACTGTTACAGGCCTCTCTAACTCCAACCAGACAGATACAGGCCTCTCTAACTCCGGCCAGATAGATACAGGCCTCTCTAACTCCAGCCAGACAGATACAGGCCTCTCGAACTCCAACCAGACTGATACAGGCCTCTCTAACTCCAACCAGACTGTTACAGGCCTCTCAAACTCTCACCAGACAGATACAGGCCTCTCTAACTCTCACCAGACAGATACAGACCTCTCTAACTCTCACCAGACAGATACAGAACTCTCTAACTCCAACCAGACAGATACAGGCCTCTCTAACTCCGGCCAGATAGAGACAGGCCTCTCTAACTCCAGCCAGACAGATACAGGCCTCTCGAACTCCAACCAGACTGATACAGGCCTCTCTAACTCCAACCAGACTGTTACAGGCCTCTCAAACTCTCACCAGACAGATACAGGCCTCTCTAACTCCAACCAGACAGATACAGGCCTCTAACTCCAACCAGACAGATACAGGCCTCTCTAACTCTCACCAGACAGATACAGGCCTCTCTAACTCTCACCAGACAGATACAGGCCTCTCTAACTCTCACCAGACAGATACAGGCCTCTCTAACTCTCACCAGACAGATACAGGCCTCTCTAACTCCAACCAGACTGATACAGGCCTCTCTAACTCCAACCAGACTGTTACAGGCCTCTCGAACTCTCACCAGACAGATACAGGCCTCTCTAACTCTCACCAGACAGATACAGACCTCTCTAACTCTCACCAGACAGATACAGAACTCTCTAACTCCAACCAGACAGATACAGGCCTCTTTAACTCTCACCAGACAGATACAGGCCTCTCTAACTCTCACCAGACAGATACAGGCCTATAACTCCAACCAGACAGATACAGGCCTCTCTAACTCTCACCAGACAGATACAGGCCTCTCTAACTCTCACCAGAGAGATATAGGCCTCTCTAACTCTCACCAGACAGATACAGGCCTCTCTAACTCTCACCAGACAGATACAGGCCTCTCTAACTCTCACCAGACATATACAGGCCTCTCTAACTCTCACCAGAGAGATACAGGCCTCTCTAACGCTCACCAGACAGATACAGGCCTCTCTAACTCTCACCAGACAGATACAGGCCTCTCTAACTCTCACCAGACAGATACAGGCCTATAACTCCAACCAGACAGATACAGGCCTCTCTAACTCTCACCAGACAGATACAGGCCTCTCTAACTCTCACCAGAGAGATATAGGCCTCTCTAACTCTCACCAGACAGATACAGGCCTCTCTAACTCTCACCAGACAGATACAGGCCTCTCTAACTCTCACCAGACATATACAGGCCTCTCTAACTCTCACCAGAGAGATACAGGCCTCTCTAACGCTCACCAGACAGATACAGGCCTCTCTAACTCTCACCAGACAGATACAGGCCTCTCTAACTCTCACCAGACAGATACAGGCCTCTCTAACTCTCACCAGACAGATACAGGTCTCTCTAACTCTCACCAGACAGATACAGGCCTCTCTAACTCTCACCAGACAGATACAGGCCTCTCTAACTCTCACCAGACAGATAGAGGCCTCTCTAACTCCAGCCAGACAGATACAGGCCTCTAACTCCAACCAGACAGATACTGGCCTCTCTAACTCCAGCCAGACAGATACAGGCCTCTCTAACTCCAGCCAGACAGATACAGGCCTCTCGAACTCCAACCAGACTGATACAGGCTTCTCTAACTCCAACCAGACTGTTACAGGCCTCTCAAACTCTCACCAGACAGATACAGACCTCTCTAACTCTCACCAGACAGATACAGACCTCTCTAACTCTCACCAGACAGATACAGACCTCTCTAACTCTCACCAGACAGATACAGGCCTCTCTAACTCTCACCAGACAGATACAGGCCTCTCTAACTCCAGCCAGACAGATACAGGCCTCTCTAACTCCAACCAGACAGATACAGGCCTCTCTAACTCTCACCAGACAGATACAGGCCTCTCTAACTCCAGTCAGACAGATACAGGCCTCTCTAACTCCAGTCAGACAGATACAGGCCTCTCTAACTCCAGTCAGACAGATACAGGCCTCTCTAACTCCAACCAGACAGATACAGGCCTCTCTAACTCTCACCAGACAGTAACAGGTCTCTCTAATTCACCAGACAGATGCAGGCCTCTCTAACTCCAACCAGACAGATACAGGCCTCTAACTTTCACCAGAGATACAGGCCTCTCTAACTCCAGCCAGACAGATACAGGCCTCTCTACCTCCAACCAGACAGATACAGGCCTCTCTAACTTTCACCAGACAGATACAGGCCTCTCTAAATCACCAGACAGATACAGGCCTCTCTAAATCACCAGACAGATAGAGACAGAGACACTGTTCAGAGGTCCTTGAAGCTCTGTCTCTCTCTCACCAGACAGATAGAGACAGAGACACTGCCCAGAGGTCCTTGAAGCTCTGTCTCTCTCTCTCTGCAGAGTTTATGATACAGTATCAGCTCAACTCAAACAGTAACAGGACAGCTGGTCCTGCTGGCTCACAACCTCCTCTCAGTCCCCAACACACAGAGATAACTCAAGAGCATCTCCCTCCCTCCAGAAGCCAAGCATCTAGCTATACACACACACACACACACACACACACACACACACACACACACACACACACACACACACACACACTAGCCTCGCTTATACCTGGTTCTAACTTGCGTCCTTTGTTCTTATTGTCCACATTCTGATTGTGCCCACATTGTTAGGCGGTGTAGACAATGAAAAGACACTTAGTGATCTGATTGTGCCCACATTGTTAGGCGGTGTAGACAATGAAAAGACACTTAGTGATCTGATTGTGCCCACATTGTTAGGCGGTGTAGACAATGAAAAGACACTTAGTGATCTGATTGTGATCGGATCATCCTGCCCCCCTCTGGACATAGTCAGACACAGATTGGATATCTTACAAGTATAGACAGATCTGGACAGAGAAGCCACTTAAATCATCCTTATTCCTCTAAAATGACTGAGAGGAGGCACCATTGACTTATTGCATCTCACAATAAATAGTACTTAAGTAAAATACTTTAAAGTACTACTTAGTCGTTTTTTTTGTACTTTACTTTACTGTTTATATTTTGGACAACTTTTACTTCACTACATTCCTAAAGAAAATAATGTACTTTTTACCCTGTAAATTTTTCCTGACATACAAATGTACTCATTACATTTTGAATGCTTATCAGGACAGGTCCAATTCAATACACTATTCAACATCCCTTATCGTCTGTACGGCCTCTGATCTCAGCAGGACAGGTCCAATTCAATACACTATTCAACATCCCTTATCGTCTGTACGGCCTCTGATCTTAGCAGGACAGGTCCAATTCAATACACTATTCAACATCCCTTATCGTCTGTACGGCCTCTGATCTTAGCAGGACAGGTCCAATTCAATACACTATTCAACATCCCTTATCGTCTGTACGGCCTCTGATCTTAGCAGGACAGGTCCAATTCACACACTATTCAACATCCCTTATCGTCTGTACGGCCTCTGATCTTAGCAGGACAGGTCCAATTCAATACACTATTCAACATCCCTTATCGTCTGTACGGCCTCTGATCTTAGCAGGACAGGTCCAATTCAATACACTATTCAACATCCCTTATCGTCTGTACGGCCTCTGATCTCAGCAGGACAGGTCCAATTCAATACACTATTCAACATCCCTTATCGTCTGTACGGCCTCTGATCTTAGCAGGACAGGTCCAATTCAATACACTATTCAACATCCCTTATCGTCTGTACGGCCTCTGATCTTAGCAGGACAGGTCCAATTCAATACACTATTCAACATCCCTTATCGTCTGTACGGCCTCTGATCTTAGCAGGACAGGTCCAATTCAATACACTATTCAACATCCCTTATCGTCTGTACGGCCTCTGATCTTAGCAGGACAGGTCCAATTCACACACTATTCAACATCCCTTATCGTCTGTACGGCCTCTGATCTTAGCAGGACAGGTCCAATTCAATACACTATTCAACATCCCTTATCGTCTGTACGGCCTCTGATCTTAGCAGGACAGGTCCAATTCAATACACTATTCAACATCCCTTATCGTCTGTACGGCCTCTGATCTTAGCAGGACAGGTCCAATTCAATACACTATTCAACATCCCTTATCGTCTGTACGGCCTCTGATCTTAGCAGGACAGGTCCAATTCAATACACTATTCAACAACCCTTATCGTCTGTACGGCCTCTGATCTTAGCAGGACAGGTCCAATTCAATACACTATTCAACAACCCTTATCGTCTGTACGGCCTCTGATCTTAGCAGGACAGGTCCAATTCAATACACTATTCAACATCCCTTATCGTCTGTACGGCCTCTGATCTTAGCAGGACAGGTCCAATTCAATACACTATTCAACATCCCTTATCGTCTGTACGGCCTCTGATCTTAGCAGGACAGGTCCAATTCAATACACTATTCAACATCCCTTATCGTCTGTACGGCCTCTGATCTTAGCAGGACAGGTCCAATTCAATACACTATTCAACATCCCTTATCGTCTGTACGGCCTCTGATCTTAGCAGGACAGGTCCAATTCAATACACTATTCAACATCCCTTATCGTCTGTACGGCCTCTGATCTTAGCAGGACAGGTCCAATTCAATACACTATTCAACATCCCTTATCGTCTGTACGGCCTCTGATCTTAGCAGGACAGGTCCAATTCAATACACTATTCAACATCCCTTATCGTCTGTACGGCCTCTGATCTTAGCAGGACAGGTCCAATTCAATACACTATTCAACATCCCTTATCGTCTGTACGGCCTCTGATCTTAGCAGGACAGGTCCAATTCAATACACTATTCAACATCCCTTATCGTCTGTACGGCCTCTGATCTTAGCAGGACAGGTCCAATTCAATACACTATTCAACAACCCTTATCGTCTGTACGGCCTCTGATCTTAGCAGGACAGGTCCAATTCAATACACTATTCAACATCCCTTATCGTCTGTACGGCCTCTGATCTTAGCAGGACAGGTCCAATTCAATACACTATTCAACATCCCTTATCGTCTGTACGGCCTCTGATCTTAGCAGGACAGGTCCAATTCAATACACTATTCAACATCCCTTATCGTCTGTACGGCCTCTGATCTTAGCAGGACAGGTCCAATTCACACACTATTCAACATCCCTTATCGTCTGTACGGCCTCTGATCTTAGCAGGACAGGTCCAATTCAATACACTATTCAACATCCCTTATCGTCTGTACGGCCTCTGATCTTAGCAGGACAGGTCCAATTCAATACACTATTCAACATCCCTTATCGTCTGTACGGCCTCTGATCTTAGCAGGACAGGTCCAATTCAATACACTATTCAACATCCCTTATCGTCTGTACGGCCTCTGATCTCAGCAGGACAGGTCCAATTCAATACACTATTCAACATCCCTTATCGTCTGTACGGCCTCTGATCTTAGCAGGACAGGTCCAATTCAATACACTATTCAACATCCCTTATCGTCTGTACGGCCTCTGATCTTAGCAGGACAGGTCCAATTCAATACACTATTCAACATCCCTTATCGTCTGTACGGCCTCTGATCTTAGCAGGACAGGTCCAATTCAATACATTATTCAACATCCCTTATCGTCTGTACGGCCTCTGATCTTAGCAGGACAGGTCCAATTCACACACTATTCAACAACCCTTATCGTCTGTACGGCCTCTGATCTTAGCAGGACAGGTCCAATTCACACACTATTCAACATCCCTTATCGTCTGTACGGCCTCTGATCTTAGCAGGACAGGTCCAATTCACACACTATTCAACATCCCTTATCGTCTGTACGGCCTCTGATCTTAGCAGGACAGGTCCAATTCAATACACTATTCAACATCCCTTATCGTCTGTACGGCCTCTGATCTTAGCAGGACAGGTCCAATTCAATACACTATTCAACATCCCTTATCGTCTGTACGGCCTCTGATCTTAGCAGGACAGGTCCAATTCAATACACTATTCAACATCCCTTATCGTCTGTACGGCCTCTGATCTTAGCAGGACAGGTCCAATTCAATACACTATTCAACATCCCTTATCGTCTGTACGGCCTCTGATCTTAGCAGGACAGGTCCAATTCAATACACTATTCAACATCCCTTATCGTCTGTACGGCCTCTGATCTTAGCAGGACAGGTCCAATTCAATACACTATTCAACAACCCTTATCGTCTGTACGGCCTCTGATCTTAGCAGGACAGGTCCAATTCAATACACTATTCAACATCCCTTATCGTCTGTACGGCCTCTGATCTTAGCAGGACAGGTCCAATTCAATACACTATTCAACATTCCTTATCGTCTGTACGGCCTCTGATCTTAGCAGGACAGGTCCAATTCACACACTATTCAACATCCCTTATCGTCTGTACGGCCTCTGATCTTAGCAGGACAGGTCCAATTCACACACTATTCAACATCCCTTATCGTCTGTACGGCCTCTGATCTTAGCAGGACAGGTCCAATTCAATAGATTATTCAACATCCCTTATCGTCTGTACGGCCTCTGATCTTAGCAGGACAGGTCCAATTCAATACACTATTCAACATCCCTTATCGTCTGTACGGCCTCTGATCTTAGCAGGACAGGTCCAATTCACACACTATTCAACATCCCTTATCGTCTGTACGGCCTCTGATCTTAGCAGGACAGGTCCAATTCACACACTATTCAACATCCCTTATCGTCTGTACGGCCTCTGATCTTAGCAGGACAGGTCCAATTCAATACACTATTCAACATCCCTTATCGTCTGTACGGCCTCTGATCTTAGCAGGACAGGTCCAATTCACACACTATTCAACATCCCTTATCGTCTGTACGGCCTCTGATCTTAGCAGGACAGGTCCAATTCAATACACTATTCAACATCCCTTATCGTCTGTACGGCCTCTGATCTTAGCAGGACAGGTCCAATTCACACACTATCCAACATCCCTTATCGTCTGTACGGCCTCTGATCCGACGGAGTCACTGAACACAAATGCTTCGTTTGTAAATGATGTCGTGTTGCAGCCGCTTCCTCTCTGTATATACAAATAAAATGCTGTCGTCTGATTTGCTTAATATAAGGAATTTTAAATTATTTATACTTTTAATTTTAATAGTTAAGTACATTTTAGCAATTAAATGTACTTTTGATACTTAAGTATATGTAAAACCAAATACTGTTAGACATTTACTCAAGTAGAATTTTACTGGGTGACTTTCACTTGAGTCATTTTCTGTTAAGGTATCGTTACTTTTACTCAAGTATGACAATTGGTACTTTTTCCACCACTGTGTGTGTGTGTGTGTGTGTATGTGTATGTGTATGTGTGTATGTGTGTGTGTGTGTGTGTGTGTGTGTGTGTGTGTGTGTGTATGTGTATGTGTGTATGTGTGTGTGTGTGTGTGTACTTTTCCCACCAATGTACCAAACCAGTCAAAACTTTAGAGACTCATTCAAGAGTTTTTCTTTATTTGTACTGTTTTCTACATTGTAGAATAATAGTGAAGACATCAAAACTATGAAATAACACATATGGAATCATGTAGTAACCAACAAAGTGTTAAACAAATCAGAATTCTGAGATTCTTCAAAGTAGCCACTCTTTGCCTCGATGACAGAGTTGCACACTCTTGACATTCTCTCAACCAGCTTCACATGGAATGCTTTTCCAACAGTCTTGAAGGAGTTCCCACATACGTTGAGCACTTGTTGGCTGCTTTTCCTTCACTCTGTGGTCCAACTCATCACCAATGCACAAGCATCTGACCTCTTCTCTCTCCATCCATTACAGTCCCCTCAGCACACATACACACGCGCACGCAAACACACGCGCACGCAAACACACGCGCACACACACACACACTCACAAATACACTCACACATCATAAAAACACATTGCCCATTTAACCCTGCGTCTTTCAAAGCAGCTCCACTCAGCAATTAACCCATATTCTGCTGCTGTCCAGCTGCCTGCACACGCACCCGCACACACTCACACACACTCACACTCACACTCACACACTCACACACACACACACACACAAACACACACACACACACCCCCTGCCGGGCATTCCCAACCTCCCGTTCCCAAATCACTATAATTCCAAACAACAACGTGTTATTTTCCTGAGCGAGGAGCACATGGATGGCATGCCTCCAGGACTGTTGATTAGGGGGCTTGTTGGAGACATAGAAAGACTGTGGTTTCCTGAAGAAGAAAAACCCCCATCAGCTGTCACATTGATAATCACAGCGTTGCTTTCTGCTATTCCTGTCATAATGGTGTAATTATATAAGTAACATATCTCTGCTATTCCTGTCATAATGGTGTAATTATATAAGTAACATATCTCTGCTATTTCTATAACTATCATATAATTATATTATTTCCCCAGTTCTAGGCTGTGTCCTAAATAGCACCCTACTCCCTATGCAGTTCACTACTTTAGATCAGAGCCCCATAAGAAGTGCACGACATAGGGAATAGAGGAAGCCATCTGGGACATAGTTTAGTCTTGGACCAACCTTTACTTTTTGTGCAATTTCCTACTTCTTCTTTCTAGCTAGAAGACCAACAATTCATCATAGTCCATGTTGTTGTTTCTTCCCTCTGGTGTCTGGCCTCTGTGCTCCAGCTCATCTAGTCTCTGTGTTCCAGTTCATCTAGCCTCAGTGTTCCAGTTCATCTAGCCTCAGTGTTCCAGTTCATCTAGCCTCAGTGTTCCAGTTCATCTGGCCTCAATGTTCCAGTTCATCTAGCCTCAGTGTTCCAGTTCATCTAGCCTCAGTGTTCCAGTTCATCTGGGCTCAGTGTTCCAGTTCATCTAGCCTCAGTGTTCCAGTTCATCTGGGCTCAGTGTTCCAGTTCATCTAGCCTCAGTGTTCCAGTTCATCTGGCCTCAATGTTCCAGTTCATCTAGCCTCAGTGTTCCAGTTCATCTGGCCTCAGTGTTCCAGTTCATCTGGCCTCAGTGTTCCAGTTCATCTGGCCTCAGTGTTCCAGTTCATCTGGAATCAGTGTTCCAGTTCATCTAGCCTCAGTGTTCCAGTTCATCTAGCCTCAGTGTTCCAGTTCATCTGGCCTCAGTGTTCCATTTAATCTAGCCTCAGTGTTCCAGTTCATCTGGCCTCAGTGTTCCAGCTCATCTGGCCTCAGTGTTCCAGCTCATCTGGCCTCAGTGTTCCAGTTCATCTGGCCTCAGTGTTACAGTTCATCTGGCCTCAGTGTTCCAGTTCATCTGGCCTCAGTGTTCCAGTTCATCTAGCCTCAGTGTTCCAGTTCATCTAGCCTCAGTGTTCCAGTTCATCTGGCCTCAGTGTTCCAGTTCATCTGGCCTCAGTGTTCCAGTTCATCTGGTCTCAGTGTTCCATTTCATCTAGCCTCAGTGTTCCAGTTCATCTGGCCTCAGTGTTCCAGTACATCTGGCCTCAGTGTTCCAGTTCATCTGGCCTCAGTGTTCCAGTTCATCTAGCCTCAGTGTTCCAGTTCATCTGGCCTCAGTGTTCCAGTTCATCTAGCCTCAGTGTTCCAGTTCATCTACCCTCAGTGTTCCAGTTCATCTAGCCTCAGTGTTCCAGTTCATCTAGCCTCAGTGTTCCAGTTCATCTAGCCTCAGTGTTCCAGTTCATCTGGCCTCAGTGTTCCAGTTCATCTGGCCTCAGTGTTCCTTTTCTAAAGGAAACAGCTTTACTTGTTTTACACAGGGCTCCAGATAGGCCAGAGACAAAGGGTGCTTCCCAAATGTGACCCTATTGAGCCCTGTGTATCCTGTCAAAAGCAATGAACTAAAGAGGGACAAGGGTGCATGAGCACCAAGGAAGATTAACAGACTCTATCCACACACAGCATGTCTAGGCATGAACATCATACAGTACAGTGTTGCCTAGCCAGAGGGCAACGTCAACATTACAGAGGTGCTACCATGGAATAAGAAGCACTAGAACTAGAATCACTAGAATGTTGCAGGAAAGTCCTGAGCTACGACAAACACATTCTTACTCTGTGTTAAGGCTATTTGTTTGGCATTAACAGGATATTAAGGCTGATTCATGGCTGATGTTCTGACTAATAGCCGCCCTGAGGTCCTGTCTAATAGCCGCCCTGAGGTCCTGTCTAATAGCCGCCCTGATGTCCTGTCTAACAGCCGCCCTGAGGTCCTGTCTAATAGCCGCCCTGATGTCCTGTCTAACAGCCGCCCTGAGGTCCTGTCTAATAGCCGCCCTGAGGTCCTGTCTAATAGCCGCCCTGAGGTCCTGACTAATAGCCACCCTGATGTCCTGTCTAACAGCCGCCCTGAGGTCCTGTCTAATAGCCGCCCTGAGGTCCTGTCTAATAGCCGCCCTGAGGTCCTGTCTAATAGCCGCCCTGAGGTCCTGTCTAATAGCCACCCTGAGGTCCTGTTTATTAACCACCTTGAGGTCCTGTCTAATAGCCACCCTGAGGTCCTGTGTAATAGCCACCCTGAGGTCCTGTCTAATAGCAACCCTGAGGTCCTGTCTAATAGCCGCCCTGAGGTCCTGTCTAATAGCCGCCCTGAGGTCCTGTCTAATAGCCGCCCTGAGGTCCTGTCCAATAGCCTCCCTGAGGTCCTGTCTAATAGCAACCCTGAGGTCCTGTCTAATAGCCACCCTGAGGTCCTGTCTAATAGCCGCCCTGAGGTCCTGTCTAATAGCCGCCCTGAGGTTCTGTCTAAAAGCCACCCTGAGGACCTGTCTAATAGCCACCCTGAGGTCCTGTCTAATAGCCGCCCTGATGTCCTGTCTAATAGCCGCCCTGATGTCCTGACTAATAGCCACCCTGAGGTCCTGTCTAATAGCCAGTCTGAGGTCCTGTCTAATAGCCGCCCTGAGGTCCTGTCTAATAGCCGCCCTGATGTCCTGACTAATAGCCACCCTGAGGTCCTGTCTAATAGACACCCTGAAGTCCTGTCTAAAGCCACTCTGAGGTCCTGTCTAATAACCACCATGAGGTCCTGTCTAATAACTATAAATGGAGGATAATTAGACTGCAAACGATCCTTGTTTCATTACACCCTCCACTAACAACCCTGGGCTCATTACAACCTCCACTAACGATCCAGGGTTCATTACACCCTAGACTAACAACCCTGGGCTCATTACACCCTACACTAACGATCCTGGGCTCATTACACGCTACACTAACAACCCTGGGCTCATTACACCCTACACTAACAACCCTGGGCTCATTACACCCTACACTAACAACCCTGGGCTCATTACACCCTACACTAACGATCCTGGGCTCATTACACCCTACACAAACGATCCTGGGCTCATTACACCCTACACTAACGATCCTGGGCTCATGACACCCTCCACTAACGACCCTGGGATCATTATACCCTACACTCACAACCCTGGGCTCATTACACCCTACACTAACGACCCTGGGCTCATTACACCCTCCACTAACAACGCTGGGCTCATTACACCCTCCACTAACAACCCTGGGCTCATTACACCCTACACTAATGAGCCTGGGCTCAATTCACCCTCCACTAACAACCCTGGGCTCAATTCACCCTCCACTAACAACGCTGGGCTCATTACACCCTCCACTAACAACGCTGGGCTCATTACACCCTCCACTAACAACCCTGGGCTCATTACACCCTACACTAATGAGCCTGGGCTCAATTCACCCTCCACTAACAACCCTGGGCTCAATTCACCCTCCACTAACAACCCTGGGCTCATTACACCCTACACTAACGATAATGGGCTCATTACACCCTACACTAACGATCCTGGGCTCATTACACCCTACACTAACGATCCTGGGCTCATGACACCCTCCACTAATGACCCTGGTCTCATTATACCCTACACTCACAACCCTGGGCTCATTACACCCTACACTAACGATCCTGGGCTCATTACACCCTACACAAACAACCCTGGGCTCATTACACCCTACACTAACGACCCTGGGCTCATTACACCCTACACTAACGATCCTGGGCTCATTACACCCTACACTAACGACTCTGGGCTCATTACACCCTACACTAACGATCCTGGGCTCATTACACCCTACACTAATGATCCTGGGCTCATTACACCCTACACTAACGATCCTGGGCTCATTACACCCTACACTAACGACCCTGGGCTCATTACACCCTACACTAACGATCCTGGGCTCATTACACCCTACACTAACAACCCTGGACTCATTACACCCTCCACTAACGACCCTGGGCTCATTACACCCTCCACTAACGACCCTGGGCTCATTACACCCTACACTAACGACCCTGGGCTCATTACACCCTCCACTAACGACCCTGGGCTCATTACACCCTCCACTAACGACCCTGGGCTCATTACACCCTCCACTAACGACCCTGGGCTCATTACACCCTCCACTAACAACCCTGGGCTCATTACACCCTTCACTAACAACCCTTTGCTCATTACACCCTCCACTAACAACCCTGGGCTCATTACACCCTCCACTAATGACCCTGGGCTCATTACACCCTCCACTAACAACCCTGGGCTCATTACACCCTCCACTAAAGAGTCGGAGGAGCCATGTCAAGTCTACTGCGCCAGGTGTTGGGGCATAGTGGTCCTACACACACACGCACACAGGCACACACGCGCATGTATGCACACTCACTAACACACACACACTTGCACTTGTATGCACACACCAACATGGACATGGGCGCACGTACGCTCACAAGTACACATGCGCACACACACACACACACACACACACACACACACACACACACACACAGGAAGTCTCAGCAGGAGCAACACCTGGGGAAAATCCCCCAGCCTCCACTCCTCTCTCGCTCCCTATTCCCTTCATAGTGCACTACTTTTGACCTGAGCCCTATGGGTAGAGCACTATGTAGGGAACAGGGTGTCGTTTGAGATACAACCATTGGTCTGAGGCCTTCACATCACACTGTCGGGCCAAGTCCATGACTCAGTGTCCACTTGACATGTACTGGTACCAGGAGAACTGTTATGGCTCTAATGTACTGGGTCTGTGGGAACGATGCACGATACGTAGGCCACTGACCACACACTTCACATGGTAAACACACTGACCACATACTTCACATGGTAAACACACTGACCACACACTTCACATGGTAAACACACTGACCACACACTTCACATGGTAAACACACTGACCACATACTTCACATGGTAAACACACTGACCACACACTTCACATGGTAAACACACTGACCACACACAACGATATGTTTACCATGAAGGCTATATTTGATGCAAACTACAATCAGTAGCAGTATTTCATCAAAGACAAGTGTGTGTTATGCTGATGTCTAGACACATGTAAAGCATCAATAATATACAAAACATGTACAGTGCAGTCGGAAGGTATTCAGACCCCTTGACTTTTTCCAGATTTTGTTACGTTACAGCCTTATTCTAAAATGGATTAAATTGTTTTTTCCCCTCATCAATCTATACACAATACCCCATAATGACATCACAATACCCCATAATGACATCACAATACCCCATAATGGCATCACAATACCCCGTAATGACATCACAATACCCCATAATGACATCACAATACCCCATAATGACATCACAATACCCCATAATGACATCACAATACCCCATAATGACAAAGCAAAAACAGGTTTTTAGAAATGCTTGCAAATTTATTACAAATCCAAATTACATTAATAAAAGTATTCAGAACCTTTACTCAGAACTTTGTTGAAGCACCTTTGGCAGCGATTACAGACTCGAGTCTTCTTGTGTATGACGCTACAAGCTTGACACACCTGTATTTGGGGAGTTTCTCCCATATTTCTCTGCAGATCCTTTCAAGCTCTGTCAAGTTGGATGGGGAGCATCGCTGCACAGCTATTTTCAGGTTTCTCCAGAGATGTTAGATCGGGCTCAAGTCCGGGCTCTGGCGGGGCCACTCAAAGATATTCAGAGAAGCCCCTCCTGCGTTGTCTTGGCTGTGTGCTTAGGGTCATTGTCCTGTTGGAAGGTGAATATTCGCCCAGTCTGAGGTGCTGAGCGCTCTGGAGCAGGTTTTCATCAAGGATCTCTCGGTACTTTGCTTCGTTCATCTTTCCCTCGACCCTGACTAGTCTCCCGGTCCCTGTCGCTGAAAAACATCCCCATTGCATTATGCTGCCACCACAGTGCTTCACCGTAGAGATGGTGACAGGTTTCCTCCAGACGTCACGCTTGGCCAATCAAGCCAAAAAGTTCAATATTGGTTTAATCAGACCAGAGAATCTTGTTTTTCATGGTCTGGGAGGCACCTACCTTTTGTCAAACTCCAAGCGGGCTGTCATGTGTCTTTTACTGAGCAGTGGCTTCCTTCTGGCCACTCTACCACAAAGGCCTGATTGGTGGAGTGCTGCAGATATGGTTGTCCTTCTGGAATGTTCTGCCATCTCCACAGAGAACTCTGGAGTTCTGTCAGAGCAACCATCTGGTTTTTGGTCACCTCCCTGACCAAGGCCCCCCCCCCCCCCCAATTTCTCAGTTTGGCCGGGCGGCCAGCTCTAGGAAGAGTCTTAGTGGTTCCAAATTTCTTCCCGTTAAGAATGATGGAGGCCACTGTGTTCTTGGGGTCCTTCAATGCTGCAGATATCTTTCTGTGCCTCAACACAATCCTGTCTTCGAGCTCTACAGACAACTCCTTCGACCTCGTGGTTTGGTTTTTTGCTCCGACATGCACTGTCAACTGTGGGACCTTATATAGACAGGTGTGTGCCTTTCCCAATCATATCAAATCAATTGAATGTACCACAGGTGGACTCCCAATAAAGTTGTAGAAACATCTCAAGGATGATCAATGGAAACAGGTTGCACCTGAGCTCAATTTCGAGTCTCATAGCAAATGGTCTGAATAATTATGCAACTAATAGTATTAAATAGTATTTCTGTTTTATAATGTATAAAACCTGTTTTTGCGTTTGTCATTTTGAGGTATTGTGTGTAGATTGATGAGAACAAAAAATGTATTTAATCAATTGAAGAATAAGGCCATAACGT